>NC_141343.1:15910000-16102500 GCF_037954235.1 Aulostomus chinensis
TCCAGCCTCGGGGTGGCCTCGGGGGTCCTCAGCACCTCCTCCAGCCTGTGGTGCTCGTCGTTCTCCTGGTGGATTAACAGACAGTTCATTTAATCTGAGCCATGACAGTTTGTCCATAATCTTCTCCAGAATCACGTTTCGTGTACTTGTGTCTGAGATGCCTGGAGCTTCCTTTGTGCTGCAGGAGTGTTGGGCCGGAGGCTCTCGGCACCACTTTTATGTTTTTCCCGCTCGTTCTGGGACAGGATGTTCTGTCGTACGCTTCGGAACTCCAGAGAAAAATTACTTATGGTTCTGCAGAAGTCCTCGGCTGTGGTTCCTCTCACCATAGCTCGGGAGTAGCCCAGGAACAAGAGGAAAGAGTGGAACCTGGAGAGACAGGTCAGCATTGATTAGTTTGGTTTCATTGTGTCATGAAAAGCTAAAGGAGTTTGAGCCTCTGTGTTGTCCAGCAGAGGACAGTGTGGACCCACGACTACAAGTACAAAACCTGCTTCATATCTGGCTACTTGTGCAACAGGCTGCAGTTTTTCAGATCAATCACGCTGAAGAGAGCACAACACACAGACAAGCGGACAAATCTTTCCATGACTCATCTTAAGTAACTGTGAAGAATTCAAATTTTATCATCCCAATGTTTAATTGATGGGAAAAAAGCCTGGAAAATGACCCCCAAACTGACTTTGTCATTAATTCCAGCATAAAGACCTCACATAAAGACACAAACAAAACATCTGGCATCTGCATCGTTTGTGACGTCAGACGAAGGAGGAAGAAGACAAGCACATCCATCACCTGAGATCACGTCCGAACAAATCAGTAACTTTGTAACGTAAAAGCTAACGTGCAAACATGTTTAACGTTAGCTCAGCTTCATCAGCTGAACGTTAGCTTACGACTGTCTTTGTGGTCGTCTTCAGGATGATGTTCCTGCTAGCTAACAGTGAACCAAGAGAGGAAGAACTGGGGGAACTGGCACAGCTACTAAAGCGTAAACAGAGAGAAACACTTAGGACTTGACTTGAACTTGAGACTAAAGACTTGACGCTCGTGGAAAAGAGTTTTGTGGAGCTGTGCCACACCTGTTGATGACGCGGCGGTGAACGGCTCTCAGGACCTTCAGCCTGTCCTCACACTCCTTCAGGATCTTGGGCAGCCTGTGACGGAGGGCACCCTCCAGGGCTTGATCTTCCCCTCCTGCTGATCTTTTCTTGACCACCTTTCCCCCTTTCCTCTTCTCTTCAGCCTTATCCAAGACCTTCAGCTGCCCCCATGATGCTTTGCACATGGCCTCCAAATGAGCGAGGTTGCTTTTGACTAAAGAGTAGTCACACTGGAACGTGGAAAAGAGAAAACACATTTCCATTTATCCCCAACAAAGGACAGTTTTGAATTATTCTTCTATTTTCACTTCAATAGGGTTAGATGTAGTTTTGAACTTCAAGCTGTTGTGAGGACCGTTTCTCCACACCACCGGCACCATAGAAGCCTTCTCCATTACTGTTTTGGCTGTAAAATGGTGGCTAAATTCACAAAACCTCCATGAAACGACTCGTTTAAGCACCAGAATTTGATGTATTTGGTCCAACAAGATTTAGGAACTTTTTAAGAGCAGAACAATTAAATTACATGTCCACACTGAAGCTAGCAGAGGGCTACCAGAAGCAACTACATACATGAACATCATCAATAAAGTTAATGATAACCATGTGAACTTCTTTTGATTTGTTTTTATGAAAATACGATGATTACAGCTGTCAGCCTGTGGTGTCCTTTCCTTCAGGGTCTTTTGTTATTTAGTTTATATAAAATGACTTTGCCTTAGACTTGTAACAAACACACACTCACATAAATGATTACACACCTTGCCGGCTTTAGTAACTGAGGTGATGTCAGAGTACAAATCAGAGGATTGTGGGTAGAGCTGGAGCAGTAGAGCACAGACGTGATGCAGTAGCGGCTGGCGGGAGTGCGTGTCCCTCACCTGAGATAGCTTCCCCAGGTAGCTTAGCTCAAATCCACGGGCCTGGGCAAGTTTGCAGGGAGATTAAAGACTTCATAACAATCACGAGTGTGTAACATAAAGACGATGACTGGAACACACTCACCTTACATCCATTTAGGAAGTTACCAATGGCTAGCACTGTAGCTAGCACGTATCTAAAGGTCTGGCTGGCTACTAGCTGCTCCATCGCTAACTTCAGATTGAAGAGAGGTTCTGCAATTTCCTACAAGATGAGGGAAAATACATTGAGAGAACAACATGGTGATGAACACGGACTGGATGAGCCATCACACTCAGATTGTCTGGTCATATTTTTGACGATAAAATGAAACTTTCCATGTAGCACCTGAAAGTGAAAAGCCTCATCTTTTTGGCAGCACCGCATCCTGCTACCTTCGTATCCTAGATGTATTTCTTTGTTTAGTTCTCATAGCATGAGATAGGAATGAGGTCTAACACACAGAAATAAATTAGCGAGGTAAGTTAGTCAAACTTTGTGTCCAGTTTTAGACGGACTAACACCCGAGAACCAGAGCTTTTACCAAGGAAGTTAGCGTTCCCTTGGTTCTTACGATAGAGTGGCTCAGGAATAAGTCCTTGAACCGCTGTGGATGTGTACAAAGTAAGCTGAAAAGTACATTCCCACCAAGAGCATCACACTCTGCTTTGGCTCACCCTCTCTAGGGAGTCGTAGTCCAGAGTGAAGGCCCACAGCTGAAGTCTTGAGCTCAGGTGAGGGATTTCCCCCAAAGCAAGAAGGCAGCACTCAGCTGGGGCCAGAGTGGAATGTGGGTTCTGGGCTTTGGCCTCATGGATCAGACAAAGCTCCTCTTCTGTTGGGGTGAGTGCCTGGAGACGCTGTTTTAGATGGAACACTGGTAAAACCTGTTTCTCAACAAAAGAAATGTTTCATCCAATAAAATGGAGGTTGATCAAATATGGCCGCTGCTGTACCTGAACATCCTCTCTGTCCAGCACACTGCTGTCCATGCTGTATATGGCAGGGGGGAGGAGGCGGGGAGGGGGCAGGCTGCTCAGGGCGATGGTTATGATGTTACTCCGCTTCATCCCCAACACTGAGATGGAGGTTTGCTTCTGCATTGGAAAGAAAAGACAGAAGCTAAACATAAAGGAAGTGTTCGACATGCTAGTTTGATTTCTTGCGGAGAGTCTGGTGGGATAACATCAGCGCTAGCAGAGCTTTACTAGCACGTGAACCCAGACTTGATGTCGACAAGGAAAATGTAACAAAATGATTATGTCAAGTTGCAAAATAAGTTGAAATCAAGAGATGAAACAGGCCAATCAGGGCAGGCAGTTTCCCTTCAGGGTTCGTAGTTAAACCCTTGAAAAAGAATCCAATGTTATTGTAAAGATGAACAAATCCACGTTTTTTTCAGTTCCGATCTAATTCTGATGTACTTTTGATGATGCTATAACTGATGCTGATGTGTGCTCACCATTGCTGATGTTGGCGTTATGTTAAAGTTTGCATTTCAACACCATAGCAAACCAAACAGCACTGGTTTGTCATGATGATTGACACTGATATCCAATCCATTAATAACATCAGCACCACACCTGATTCCCAGATTTCCGATCAGATTTCCCATAAGACGCAAGAAGCAAGAGGTCGGGACATTTTAGCCTAAACCATGAACACTCCCTGACCACATGGTTTGGGGTTTAACCCTGACCACCAAAACCTTGCATTTTGCACCAAGAAGAAAAGGAATGTCTGGCATTTAGCTCCAGGTTCTCCTTGCAGGGGTTTGCGGTGTGGCTTGCGTCTCGTGGACAGGCCTCATCCTGCAGTGACCTCATGACCACAGTGTGGCAGGTGGAAGCGCTAGCAGGGAACCTCAAAACCCTGTAGGCTGGTTTCTGTCACCAGCACAAATCTTTGTTGCACGATTTGTGGGATTATGCACATATAATTTCTCACAATTTTTCATCTTGAGTTTCACGAGATTATATAGAGGGTTGCATCGTCTGGCGGGTGGTCTGAGTTCCTGTGGGGGGAAACAAAAAACACGCCTGTGGTTCTTACCCGCTGTCCACTAACCACACTGAAGCAGGCACCTTTGCTCTTAGACTCAAACAGGTACTGCAGACGGTTTGTGTCCAAATGGACTGGCTCAAGTCCGGCCCAAATAGTCTGCGTCCCAAAACGAGTCATCCTGGGAAGCGGTGCCAAACTCTGCAGTTCCCTCCAGTGGAGCTTCAAGGTGCAACATTTATTTACTGTACCTTTAGGGGAAGATAAGATCAAGGGTACCGCAGGAATAGGTGGAGGTGGAGGTGGAGGTGGAGGAGCTTGGGAACTCTTCAATGTATCATTGGTGCCTTCGTCTTCAGTACTGTCTTCTGGGTCTTCCTCATCCCAGAGGTCTGAAAAATCCAAGGAGTTGAGGCAGAGACGTGCTGCAGGTTTGAGGAAAGAACCCCAGGATTGGTCTACATCCCAGGTCAGGGGGTTCTCCTTGGTATGGTCCGACTCCTTCATTTGTATGTGACACTAAAATTCAGCAGCAGAGCGCTTTTTTTTTAATTCAAGAGAAGGTTCTTTCCATCTGCAGAGCCTTTCCTTATTGAGATGCATCAGCTCCACTTTCCTTGTGTCTTCGCCTCACTGTGCAGTCAGCAGCCACCTCACAGACACTGCACGAATGCCTGTGGATGCCCAGCACATAACTCCCACCACCAAATCCCAATCTTTCCACCTCCCAGTATTCTCTCACAGCTGTAACCTGTAATTGCCTTGAGATGCAGTGTTTGTCCTTCAAGTCTAAAATGACGAGCTGATGCCTTCGTCCAAAAGCTGACTGTCCAGAAAGCTGCGACCACACTCGAGCGTTTTTGAGGGTTGGTTCTGGGTCCAATTCCGAGAGCGTTCTCATCCAAACGATGTGCTCCTGCAGTGATCACTCTCTTTCTGGAAATGACAGGGGTGAGAGCGAAAAAGCGAGCGCAGGGTGCGCTGGTCTGGTGGTGCATCAGTTGGTTTATTTGAGTTGCACCCTTTCCCTTAATTTCCTTATCAAGCCTGCATCTCCTGTTTGTACTGCCTCTTGTATACACACAACCTCTCTATCTGCCTCTCATCTGGTCCTTCCCGCCTCTTGGACCTCCACTTCTCCCTCTCCAAGGAGAACCATGGATCCAACTTTTAAATCACATTCTCATTACAACTGCAGTCATCAATGTTGTAGTTTTCAGCGGCCAGAGTATCCTGAAATGCCTCCAGTGCCGTTTCACCGGCAAGAACATTGAGCCTTAAGAGGGAATTATGCAGCAGACTGAGAGATTATTCTCAACAGTTGGAGTTGTGAAGCCAACAGCAATAAAACCAGAGTCAGTCCTGAAGGTTCTGGAACGTCTCCTGCAGCCGTTGTTCACCAGGGTCATTTGCATGGTCGACATGCTGCCATAATAAGGAACCCTCCCTCAGCCATTAGCCCTCTGCCCTAATTACACTTTATCTCGTTCTGCGGCCCGGCTGTCTGCAGGGGGCTCAGGGGACCTTTAGGCCAGAACGAGCTCCATTTGGAACATTTTTACAGACGCATGTAGATAAAAATGTTTCCAAGCATCCAGGGAAAGACGGTTCAGATGGAATGTTTCCCTTTTCTATGTTACTTTCTTGATACTGAGGGAGTGCCGGGGGCATCCAACCTGGAGGTTCGCACCTCCATGCTTCCCTCAACATAAACTCAACAGGATCATCGTTGACAAAAACTACTGTGGTTTTTGTAGCATAACTGAGGCTCGGGAGTCGTTTCAGCACCGCTCCCTGCACGAGGGGGCGTGGTTCTACAACCTCAGACGTGCTTGACTTCTTGGTGATGTTCAGATGCCAAACAGTGTTTGTTTAAATGCACCAAAATATAACGGGGATGACGGGCACGATGTTAACAATCATCACATTTGACACATGAATGTTGTGACTCTCTGGACTGACGGATTCCCTGCTGGCGCTGACTTTTGTTTTGATGAAGCTGTCATGGGACTCTGAAAATTGTAGGTCTGTGTGTGTGTTTTGTTGTGCGTGTGCCATCTCTTTTCATCTCTTTCTCTGTCTGGGTTACCACGGCTACAAATGTGGTCCAACTCTCCCCGGGAGGGAGATGAAGGTCGAGGCAGAAATCAGGCGTCATCACCTCCAGGTGATCGCAGGTTTTGTTGAGGTCTCGTGTGATTCAGTCAGGCTTTTAAAAAGTACCAGTTGTCAGTGTTGATGGTTAGTGGGAGGCAGGTGAGTGGGAGGGGCTTAATACCTGGATGCTCATTTAATGTGGTGATATTAATGGTCACCTGATTTTAATGCAGTAATTGCAAATGATAAGTGTTCATTTCAATTTGCACCTAACAAGTTGACAGCAGAAAATAAGCAGAGATAAGTTGAACTTGACTCATCCTTCTCCGAGACGTTTAGCTACTCTAAGTCCTTTCAAAATAAAAGAAAAATAGTCAATAAATAAAAGTGTGTACATTTAAATGCATCAAAAATAATTAAATTCAATTATTAAAAATCAATTAATAATTTACCAGTTAGATTAAATAAAGATTTATTTCCTCCTTTCATCCCCGTGTGATTTCCCAAACTTATTTGTTTATATATTTTTTAAACTAATTCATAACTACATTTACTTTTATTACATCTTCATTGTTTTAACGCTACATTTATATTTGTGTCTATTGTGGAAGTTATTCCAATTGTACTTGTACTAGCATCTGCAGTTACATAAAGTTTTACCTCTACTTACGTCATCATGTCATCTTCTGCAGAAGATCTCCTACATGAATAAACATGCAGTAAAAAAAAAAAAAAAATCCCATTCATACCTGCTTAGACTGTCTCGTTCTCTAACAGGCTTTCATTTTGATAGAGCTGAACAGGAAGTCCCTCCTCCTTCTGCGCGCGCTCCCGCCTCGTCTCGAGAGCCTGTCATGACTCGCTCGCGCCCCTGAGTGACGTCACCGAGGATTTGCTACAATGTCAAACACCGAGCAGCAGCAGCGCGAGCTCCGGGCTTCCTCGCGCCACGATGACACGCACCGTCGCGAGCTCCTGCGCATCCTCTGAACGCCAAACTCCATTCACCTTTTAGAGGTTTCTCATCCTCGTCATGCGTCTGAGGTAAGACGGGGCTCCTCTTCTGCTGCTGCGGCTCTGACCGCATGAAGCCGGACTTGTCTTTGTGTTCCGCCGGGCTATAATTTGAGATAAATTGTGTATTTTGGCACTGCCACGGAATTCAGACGTCATTTCTCATGCTGGTGTGAAAAGTTGCTCCTGCTGTTACGTAACGGGAGTGCGGCCACCGCTGGGCAGCTGTTCCGGAGGGTGCTGATGAAAAGCCACCATCATCTCCACACACCTCCGTGACCACAAGTTCCTCACTGACCAAATACATCTTTTTTTATTCTATGCAGTTGTTGTTGTTTTATTATTATTATTTCTTAGATGAGGTCCATCATTATGTTTGTTATCAGTATGTTTACATTAAGGACTATAAATTATAACTAATGACTTTAGGCTATAAGAAAATACAATTCAGGTGCTTCCTGTAAGCCAGCGTGTCCTATATCACTCTTCCAGAGAGCATGACAGGGATGAGGTATTTTTGTAGTCCAACAGGAAGTTAGCATGTCATGGAAGAGACATTTTTGTAGTCTAACAGGAACTTAGAATGGGCAGGATGAGGTATTTTTCTAATCCAACAGCAAGGTAGCACTTCATGGATGAGATATTGTTGTAGTCCAGCAGAAGGTTAGCATGATATGGATGAGGTATTTTTGTAGTCCAACAGGAAGTAAGCATGATATGGATGAGGAATTTTTGTAGTCCAACAGGAAGTAAGCATGATATGGATGAGGAATTTTTGTAGTCCAACAGGAAGTAAGAATGATATGGATGAGGTATTTCTGTAGTCTAACAGGAAGTAAGCATGATATGGATGAGGTATTTTTGTAGTCCAACAGCAAGTTAGCATGATATGGATGAGGTATTTCTGTAGTCTAACAGCAAGTTAGCATGATATGGATGAGGTATTTCTGTAGTCCAACAGGAAGTAAGAATGATATGGATGAGGTATTTTTGTAGTCCAACAGCAAGTTAGCATGATGTGGATGAGGTATTTCTGTAGTCCAACAGCAAGTTAGCATGATATGGATGAGATATTTCTGTAGTCCAACAGCAAGTTAGCATGATATGGATGAGGTATTTCTGTAGTCTAACAGGAAGTAAGCATGATATGGATGAGGTATTTCTGTAGTCCAACAGGAAGTAAGAATGATATGGATGAGGTATTTTTGTAGTCCAACAGGAAGTTAGCATGATATGGATGAGGTTTTTATGTAGTCCAACAGGAAGTAAGAATGATATGGATGAGGTATTTCTGTAGTCCAACAGCAAGTTAGCATGATATGGATGAGATATTTCTGTAGTCCAACAGCAAGTTAGCATGATATGGATGAGGTATTTCTGTAGTCTAACAGGAAGTAAGCATGATATGGATGAGGTATTTCTGTAGTCCAACAGGAAGTAAGAATGATATGGATGAGGTATTTTTGTAGTCCAACAGGAAGTTAGCATGATATGGATGAGGTATTTCTGTAGTCCAACAGCAAGTTAGCATGATATGGATGAGGTATTTCTGTAGTCCAACAGCAAGTTAGCATGATATGGATGAGGTATTTCTGTAGTCCAACAGCAAGTTAGCATGATATGGATGAGGTATTTCTGTAGTCCAACAGCAAGTTAGCATGATGTGGATGAGGTATTTCTGTAGTCCAACAGCAAGTTAGCATGATATGGATGAGGTATTTCTGTAGTCCAACAGCAAGTTAGCATGTCATGGTTCCTCCACCGTAGCCAATAGGATTGTGAAATAGAAAACCAGCCGCTGCTCAGCGAGGTCGTCACTGATCAACACCACCCGGGTGTCAAGGAGGAAATACTTCAGTTGTTCTCAAAGTTCTTCACTTGTGTGTGTGTGTGTGTGTGTGTGTGTGTGTGTGTGTGTGTGTGTGTGTGTGTGTGTGTGTGTGTGTGTGTGTGTGTGTGTGTGTCCAACAGGTCTATGTGAGTGTGTGCGCCAGGTCAGAGGTCATGCTGCGGGGGGATTCTGACTCTCATGGCCTCTTTTCCTCCGGAGAGACGTCTGACAATGACTGTGAGGTGGTTTATCATTCCTCCTTCAACGACTGTCGCATGTGGAAACTGTGAATATGAATTCATCCGTCAATCACGTTGTTCCTTTTCTCTTCACTGGAAAATGATATGTTACAAGACTGTTGTTCAGGTCTGGTTACAGTTGGGATAACACACACGCACACACAGACACACACACATTTATGAGGATGGGGGTTAACTGCAGGTATTAAACGTGTCCGTCAGAAGCTTCTGTCTCCTCCCTCCCTCACTAACCTGCGGCTGCTGCAGATAAAGGAGACCAGCGTCTTCCATTAAGTCAACAGATCACACGTCTCTCTTCTCTCCGTCTCAGATGGGGGCGAGCTGTGGAGAGGTGGACGGTGTGTGTCTGTGCGAGGCCAGTCCCTGTACACTTTATTCCGAAGCGCATACGCCTACGCCGGTGAGTGCTCCGGCTCGCCACTTAAGTGCCTGCGTCCGCCACTCAGAGTGCTGGGATTGGCGTGTTTCTCAATGTGTAATTGTGGTTCTAGCAGATGTCTCTGCTTTGAGGTTGTGAAACTTTCCGTTCTCAGGACACACTGCTGTGTGAACACTGTGGAAAAAACAGAGTCATGGTTACCAGGTTCTCCGAGGGATACGGCACAGAGGTAACGTGTGTTCACGCGTGTGATTCTGCTGTTTTCCTACTGACCAGAGAACCTGCTAACATCTGCTAATGAGCTGCTCCCTGCTAACACCCCCGAACGTCCGGCTGCTTGCTAACACATGCTAACGTCTGGGTCCCTGCGAAGTCCAATTAATGTCTGGCCCACTGCTAACGCCTACTCGCGTCTGGTTTCTAGCTAACACCGGCTAATGTGTGGTTCCCTGTTATCACCCGTGAACATCGGGCTAACATCTGCCTCCCCGTTAACACATGTTATGTCCGGGGCTCCCTGCTGATTTCTGGCTTTCCCCAAACACCAGCTAACATGTGGCTTGCGGCTAATGTCTGGCTGCCAGCACACACCTGCTAATGTCTGGCACTAACACTTGCTCACAGCTTCTTCCGTGTTGACAAAAATTAACATCTGCCTCCCCACTAACATCTTGTTCCCCGCTACTACCTGCTAACGCCCAGCTCCCCACTGGCATCTTGTTCCCGACTAAGACCTGCTAACAATTGGCGACATGCTAACACCTGATTTATAGCTAATGTCTGGCTCACTGCTAAAAACCTGCTTCCTTGTTGACAACTGCTAAGCGGACATCAGTCTCCCTGCTATTGTCTGGCTTCCCGCTAACACCTGCTAGCATCTGGCTCCTAGCTAACACCTGCTAATATCTGGCACTAAAACCCACTGCTTCCCTGTTAACAACCACAAAGTTAATGACTGGCTCCCTGTAACACCTGCTAATGTCTGGCACTATGACCCGCTAATGTCTGCTTCCTTGTTCACAACCGCTACGCTGACGACTGGCCTCCTGCTAATGTCTGCTCCCTGCTAACACCTACTAGCATCTGGCTCATAGATGACACCTGCTAATGTCTTGCATGAACACCTGCTAACTTCTGCTGTCCTCTTGAAAACTGCTAATCGAACGTATGAAGAGGGATAATCATTATTCAGTGTCAGGTCAAGTCACTCTGTACTGATGATGTCACTGCCAGTTAGCGCGAACTGGCCAAGTACAACTAAGAGAGAAAAACGGGGAAACTGTCACCTCAACTCTTTCTAGAGTTTTCTAACAGCAAGCCTGGAGTTACTCTCTACTCCAGCGACTGAGCTAAAAGAATCCCTGTCACTCCTTAGTCGTGTTCAGAGGTGTCAGCTGATTCATACGTGATAACAGTGCTGAAATCGTTTTTGAAAATGACGCACAAGCACACTCACGCAGACAAAATGGCGTCATTGAGTTTTAATTTTGGCCTACAAGTAGTGGCTGTGGGTGATGAGTCAATGTTTTATCTCAGCACAGCTTCTCCGTGTTCTGTTTGATCGCATAGCTCGTGTGTGTGTGTGTGTGTGTGTATGTTTTCTAGGAGGAGTGTGTGTTGTCTGACCCTCAGGGTGAGAGCGATGCGGACGCCGATATCGAGGACACTGATAGCAGGTGAACACGCGCGAGCACTCATATCGACACGCAGCAGATGTTCCCTCTTCCTGACCTTTGACCCCATCGTTTCAGACTTCAAGAGCCGGGTTCTCTCCAGCGGATCAGCTCGCGGAGACGTAAACGTCCACGGGTAGCGCGGCAAGACACCACCGAGAGCGAAGACGACGGTGGCCGGAGTCACAGGTCCCATCGCTGGAACCTCAGGCTGAGTCCTGACCGAGCGCATAGCAGAACCATACTGGAGGTAGAACACAGTCGCGCCAAGCCGAGGTTACTCGGTTGGAAACATAGGAACCATAGAAAGAGGTGTGTACTTTTACCGGTGGAGTTCCCGGGTCACATGACATGGCGGCTTCTTGGTGTGTTCCAGGAGAGCATCTCACAGGTCCGGCCGCTGGTCATCTGCAGGCCAAATGTGGAGAAGCAGACGAGTCCAGTTGAAGCCTCCAAAGGTTCCAAAGGTCTGGTGTCTCTGTGGCCGTCGTCCCTCTCTCTCTCTCTCATCCTCTTCCTCTTGCTGCCCCTCTCACTCTCCCTCGTCATCGTCATCGTGTCCTTCCTCCTACCGTGGGCCAGCGCTTGACCCACCTGAACGGTTCCATTCCAGCGATTTACAGACAAGGTTGGGTGTAAGGTAGAGGACGGACTAATAATGGTGCTTTCTTAAGGTCGACTCAGTGAGGATGCTGTCGTGAAGGTGAGCCTCCATGGTGACGACAGCTGGGCCTCGTGCTAGAACTACGTTCCTCTGTCAAATACTCTAGTTTGTACTTTTCTACAGTTATCAACTCATCTTCAACTCCATTCATGGTTTTATTCAGTAAATGTTATAACGAGCAGATGATTTATTTCCACTAAGATCATTTTGAGGCCCAGAGATGTAATTTGTTCCCTCAATTTAGTTTTGGAGTCTGAACGTTAGCCAGTTAGCTAGCATCGCAGCTAATTTTTGTCAACGTCAGTTCACATTTAAACTCAGAACTTAAGCAGAGGACAGCATCATGATTTTACGTCACATTACCGTTATTTAGTCATAGGACAGGTGCGTTGATGTCTACGACAAAACTCAATGTGCGAGGAGGGACAGTGTAGTTGTAATTCTGGCGCGAGGCCCGTTAGCTTAGAGGTTCTCCTCTCAACCACAATACACAGGAACACATTTTTGGAAGGATTTTCAAGAACTTTCAGGGACGTTTGCCTCTTGGCTCCAGTAGGTTTAAATGCTGTTTTCGTGTGAATTTTACGGTTTAAGGGTCTGATTTTTATTTTATTTTGCATGTTTATTTTTTGACATGCTAAGTAAGATACAAAATCTTGCGGTATTATTTCCTCCCCCTCCGACCCCGAGCATCAGCTCACCATGATGACGACGTAAGCTCAGCACTTATGTGTTGCTGTCATGGAACATCTCGCTGAGCGTCTCAATTTCCTGCCGGCTCCTTTTTAAAAATAAACCTCGTCTCGCTCCTTGAGCCGCCGGAGCGCCGCGTGGCGAGACGTCGGAGAGACTCAAGGGAAACTTTTAAGAGACAATGCTGCTGATCTATGCAATTCCTCTGTTCCTACTGTGGCACGTTTACTGTTGTCAAAGTGCGTCTACGTCCCCCCCCCCCCCCCCCCCCCCACCCCCGTTGCTCTCCGAGGAGTTTACTTTATGAATGCAGGGACTTCTAAAATAGAGCACGACCCAGTTTAACAAGCAATAGCCGGAGAGACGTGATCGAGCTCCCTTCATGTATGACGTGCAGAACGTCTGTTGACATGTTTTATGATTGTTGCTTTAAAACATGTTTGCTCCTCTTTCTAGCCGGTGTCTGATTTCAGTAGAATAAGTTGACCTCAGATCAGATTTATTGTAATTTATTGTCATGGAAACACTTTTTCACAGTCTTAAAGATGAAACATATTTAAGAATGTTTGTGGTCATGAGCTTGACAATCAGTCACGCTACTAATTTAAAGCTGAATTTACTGTATTGTATGAACTGGTTATGTTGTTTTTGTATGTTTTAAAGGTTGCTTTTTCACTTATTGTCATATTGCTTGCATCCTTGTGGAGAAACGTTTCATGTTCCTGAGTTTGACTGTGCTCGTTCACCTCCGTATTTCTTGGGCCATAGCAGTTCAATAAATTTAGACTGAATTTTGACTTTTCGTGTCTTAATGCTATTTGTGTCGTCCGTCTTTGTGCTAATTCCTTAATGCATCCCTTTTGCATTTGCACATCTGGAAGTCCCAGAGCACATAGAAAATTTTGAGAGGACAGTTTGCTTTTAAATTTAACTCCACTATGTAGAAAAAAAAAAGGACACTGACAGGATGCTAGCAAGAACAAGCTAACAGGCTACAAGCAAGCTAAACTACAGGCTTTTTTCTATCTCTGAAGAGTTCCAAAGAGGATATTCCAAACATGTAGGTGTAAAAAAAACCCGGCCAAATTAGCCTCCCACCCCAGGCTGGACATCTCTGTTGCCTTTTACTCTACCAAATTACGGTCTCTAGGCGTTAGAGGTTCCATCGTCTCTGACTTTAAAGGATTATATAAAGTAGGGCAGGCAGAGAGTTGCAGTATGACGGTTATGAAACAGGTAAGAACAGCAGTGTTACGCCCAGAGAGGCTCAAATAATTAAAGCACTAGATGAAAAGTTCTGCCGTTTGTTAGATCATCTTAAGGTGAGAAAACTTAAAAGTTCTTTAAACGTCAGATTAAAACTTTAAATCCTCATTAGCCCTTGTAGAGAACGAGTCACAGCTGCGGTCGCCTCCGTTTCATACCCCGGCCCAGTGGTTGAGCAACAGGAGAGACCCGCTGATCACAGTCCCAGCAGTGTGGAGTGCTCTTGAGGAAAGGCTCTGAGGGGGAGGGTCCCTTAACGAGGTAACTTCTCTCCATCTGCCAGGGTTGTCATGGTAACAACCAGTCCTAGAACAAGCAGACTTTTCATAAGTAGATTGTGAGCTGCCTCAAGCGAAAAAGCCTTCTTGTAGGCGATAATGAGAGCAGCTGCAAACTGCTGTTACAAACTCAGGATGCCAGCATAAACCAACATGTTTACTCTGTTCATGCACAACTTAAGGGTTGTGTGGTATTTAAGGATATTTTTACATTCCTGTTCTTTGCTCCTAATGATAACTCAAATCAGGCAAGAAATCACCATGACGTGAACGACCGTTGGCG
The DNA here is from genome assembly GCF_037954235.1 of Aulostomus chinensis. NCBI lineage: Eukaryota > Metazoa > Chordata > Actinopteri > Syngnathiformes > Aulostomidae > Aulostomus > Aulostomus chinensis. The sequence goes on from NC_141343.1 coordinate 15,924,443, forward strand.
CGTGTGTGCTGCTGGCGACTCGGGGAAGTGCAGTGCTGAGTTTCAAGTCTGGGGTTTAAGGGGGTCAGCGATAACAGGATTAAAGACGGAACCCAGACATCAAAGTCAAGAGAAGTTTTGTGATATCACACCACCCAAGACCCCTTAAGCAAAGGGAACTCCCCAGATAAAGGGGCAGTGCATGTAGTCATGATGACAGCTTTGGTGTTCAGTGGCATCATGCAACCTATGGCCCTGCCTGTCAATCAAGGTATTGCACGAGTCATGGTTTCACTGTGATAATGGTGTATATTCGCGGTTTTTGAACTACATCCAGTAGTGAAGAGCAACACGACCTCTTGATCTGGGTTTGTTCATGGCCTCCCGGGCGGCGGGTATCACTGGCTCCACTGACCATGAGGCAGAGATGGAGTGTAGCTGCAGCTTGAATGAAGCAAACACCAAAATAATTACAGACCCATCGTGCAGTTCACTGCTAGAGGCTCACTGTGAGCATTCAGCCAAAGGCTCCGTCCCTCTCACCTCTCAGACTGGTGTGTCCTTTGTCCTTCAGATGTACCATCAAGTCTTGGTCTGAGGAATTGACACTCCCGTGATGGTCTTTACGGGAGGGACATGCCTCTGTATGAATGGGCTTCTCAGATACACCCGCCAATTCCAGCTGTCCACCTACACCCAAAGACCAAGGGGCACATTTTAGAGGACAGTAAGGCTGGACAGAGAGGACAGGTGGTTTTAAAGAGGAGGGTCAAAAATGTCAAACAACAGGGGAGGTGGTCGGGCACTTCGAAGGCTTCTCAGGACCAATCACTCACGCCTGGACTCACTTGTGAACTCAAGGACTTGATGGTGTTAACAACCCTGCAGAGGTTAGACAACAATAGCCAGAACGCCCCTCCAGGATGTCCTGAATGCAGCAGCTGAAAAGGGGGGATTTATGGTTTAAAAAAAAGTGTGTTAAAAGATGGACCGAGAGGAGAGATGTTGCCTCACCGGAACATCGTGAGCTCAAGTTTCTTTCTTGTTTAAATGCCTTCAACTTTTCTTTCTGCGTAGGTTTGAGTAATAGAACCTGACTCATTTGAACCTCCCTGTGTGTGTGTGTGTGTGTGTGTGTGTGTGTGTGTGGCTGAGAGAACAGCAGTCATTGTCCTCAGGTAGGAGTGTGTTTTAAAGTGGCACCACCAGTTTCATTTGCTAGTGCGCCCACTCATGCTGCTCCAGCTTCAAAAGCCGTCCAGTAGAAATGTTGACAGAATGAAGGTGATGCTCCAGTGGTGTTCATGAGGGGAGAACTCATCGTCACACCTCAGATTGAAGGTTTGACCTCTCACCCATAGAAATAAAGCTTAGGACTTTGTGTCCATGTCCAATAAGCCTTGAAGTATGAACCTGAGTATCACATTATTGTCCAAACTGCCCTGAAATAAAAAAGAAGCTGGAATGGAACATTGCAGACTCTCTGGTTCTCAGCCACTCCTACAAAAGACATAAGGACTTCTTAAGACCTTCTTCCACAGCTTTCACAAAGATTCCAACATTCACCACGAGAGTCCATCGACATGTCTCGATTGCACGTTTCTTGTGTCAGAAAAGGGTGACGGACTTGGCAAACGTTGCCATCCGTCCTCCTTTAACTGCCTATTCCAAGGCAGGTTTTGGAGTTATCAGCTCCAGCAGGGAACCTCAGACTTCCTTTTCCTTGGGCCCATCAATCAGATATCACTGACAGATCCTGAGGTGATCCCAGGCCCTCCATCCGGTCCCCAGCCTGCCCTGCGGCCTCCTCTCAGCTGGACATGCCTGTAACACCACCCCAGGTGTCAGCCTGACCACACGCCCCAACCACCGTACTGGCTCTTTTGCATCTTTACTCCAGGTCCTTCACGGATGATGGAACTCATCTCATCCCCAAGGCCGATGCCAGCCACCCTCTTGAGGAAACCCCGTTTCATCGGCTGGTATCCGCGATCGTGCAATCAGAGCTGTGCCTTCTGGCCCAACTGAGGCAAAACCTTCCCTGCTCTTCCCACACGCCACAGTCCCCTCACTTGAGGCAGGTGAACTGGTGACATCTCTGGTTTTCTGTTCAATTTTCCATGAGGCTCCTCCGTTGCAACTGGCACGCCATTTCAGTTTATTAAAAGAGTAGGATTTTTTACTGCAAAAAGAGAGGCTCGAACAGTTCTGCAGGCTGAGGAGAGTGTCATGAATCAGACATTTCTGAGGAACGAATTTAACAAAATGATCCAAGAAAAATTGACCACCCTCGCTACCCGTGAGGCGTTTCTAGGGTGTCTTGGTTGCATCATCCAGACATGTTTGTGTCCATTTTCTCTCTCGTGTCACCACCTCTGTGCTGAACATGGAAAAAACTTTTGGATCTACCTTAAATCCATCATCTCTCCCTAAATCTGTCTGCTTAACCTGTGTATTAAGTACTTTTCTTTAATTTCCAGAGCTTTTCCCCGAACATCCACTCTGACCAGGGGGTAATACAAGGAGCATATTTGTGAGCTGCCAGTGAGTTCAATTCAGCTATTCCTCAAACGAAGGTTCCAGGGTGACCCAGCTGTTTGCTTTCTTTGACAGCTCAAAAAGTGACAGGTGTAAATGTGTTGTTTACCCCCCCCCCCCCCCGCCGCCCCTCGGCCTTCTACTTCTTCCTTTCATGTCTCTCGATCCTTGACCCAGATTCCTCGATGTTTGGATGTGGAGGAGCAATGCGACCCATCTTTTGACCCTCTAGGCATTTAATATTGCAGCCCAAGTCATATGGCTGAGAATAAAAGTATCTGCCAAGACTGGAGGAGTCATCAGTCCAAGTGCCTCCAGGTCTAGATCCCCTCATATCACTTGCATCAGTGTATGAAGTTACAGGAGGACTGTCATGCACTGTCACAGGAATAGACTGCAATATGAGATAATTAAAGGAAAAAAGGTAGCAAATGTAAAATTTGGTCATGGATAAAGTGCCTCAAACCTGAGCTTAACACTTTAAACAGTACAGAATATCAGTACCTGACTGTGTATAGAAGCTTGCTGGGTTATAGGAGGAAGGCTGGCTACTGTCTCACATTCATCAGGAGAGAGAGAGTGAGGAGAGGATCAGCTGGAGGCGGCAGACGGGACAGAGCTGCAACAATAACAACATCCACAGAGAGGATTACTACTGCACACACAACTTCCTCTTTAAGTGACCTAAAATCTGCCTGGAGGTTGCAGGATTGAAACAGGCAGCATGGAAGTCCCTAATCCATGCCAGCAGGAGGAGTGGGATGAACTGAAGAGAGAGATGGAGGAGAAACGGAGGAGGAGATGGAGGGAGAGGGTGAGGCGTTGGGCTAAAGTGGAGGTGAGAGATGGTGACATGGAAAAGATTGATTATGATGAATCAAGTGAGGAGGAGGAGGAGGAAGAGAGTGATGGTGAGGGAGCAGAGGGAATGGAGGAGGAAGGAAGGGAGAGGGAGGCGAACAAAGTGATGGACAAGGAAGCTCAGAGGGGGACAGAGGCAGGGGATTTGGTGGAAGGGGAGGACGAGGGAGGAAGTGAAGAGAGGGGAGTTGAGGAGATGGAGGACGAAGACAAAGGAGAAGAGCTCCTGAGAGAACTCAGGAACTGTAGAAGATCTGAGGATGAGCGCATTCAGCAAAACCAAGAAACACTCGAGGAGGAAGCAAACTTTTCTGATCCTTCAGGATACGAAACGGAAAAATGTGCCAGAGATTCTCTCAATCCTGAAGAACTGAAAGCTCCTGATGAGAAGCTGTGCTGTGAGAAAATGGCAGAAGAACCTTGTGCAACTCCTGAAGACGAGTCCACAGATGACGACGAGGGAGAAACTGAAGATGACCACAGCGATGAAGAGAATGTGGTCAAGATTTACTGCAAAGATGAGTACGCGACACTTATATTCCAATGTCTTACTGCGTTCAGGGACTCCTCGCTCCTTGCTAACCTCACATTGAGCACCAATGATGGGAAGAGCTTCCTGGTACACTTGCCTGTCCTGGCTGCCGTCAGCTCCCTCGTCAAGGAAAGTCTGAGCGATGGAATCGATCCAAACACGAATTCAGGAGTGCACAGCTGGTCCATGTGTTTGGGTCCAGAGGTGGATCCCGATGGGTTGGAGGCCATTGTGGAGTTTGCGTACACGGGACACATATCACATTTTAGCCCTTTGGACAAAGTAAAAGTTGCAGCTCAAACTTTGGGGGCCCCCCGGGTGTTGGATCTGTGCGCAAAGGAAGAAGAGAAGTCCGGAAAAACTAGCAGAGAGAAAAAAGAGGGAAGTATCTCTGCTGAGGAGCAAATGGTCATCAGTCTTAAGTCCATCAAACAGCTGTGGATGGACAAAGTTGGCTGTGATGTCATACTAGAAGCTCTTGGGGCATCACTGCACGGTGAGTGGACAGAAATGAGAGGCATGTTAGCGTTAGCCAAGACGATACCATGTGAATACGAATACACTGTTCACACCAGATACAAAAAACCCCTCCCACTACTATCTGGCTTGTTTATGAAGGAGAGAGGGTGTTATGACCTCAGCTCAGACGGGCTACGAATGGCATTTAGTGGCTTGACCTCCATGTTGAAACACATTTTGACCCGTTTTGGATGCACAGTTAGCACATTTTTTTCCAGGATAACACAACTAATGTCTTTCAACATCAGCGATCGGTACACCACAACAGACCTCTGCAGAGAAAAACACACCAAGAACCTCCTGCTCTTCTCAGGAACACATGCAAAACTTCCTGACAGTCCAGACAGGGCTGGGACTAAAGGTCTGATTAGGAACCAAACCACCGCAGCTATAATGTTTTGTTGTGAAAATGTTGCGAACAAAATTAAACCTGAGAATAGCATGCGCACTATCCTGGTAATATTCATAGGGTGAAGTTTTAATTTGTTCCCCAGAATGTTCATCCTGATGGTAGGGTAAAATTCCCTAAAAACATACAAAAGGTGTTGGTTGTGGGAGCAGAATACAAATTTAGCATCCTTGGATTAAAACCTTTTCTCTCACATCTTTCGAACTCAGCTGTTGTTAGCTAATGTTGTGGGAACATTACCAGCCGGCTCTATCTGGATTTGAGCTCGAATAAAGAAATAAATGAATAAATATAGTTGATCTCTTGCTCCTGGCCCACGGTTCTAGAGCTACGCAGCAGGGCACGGTTTTGCTAATGATGCATGCTAACAAGCCGCTAGCCACCAAGCAGACATGCTGAGTGATGTCAGCTCGCGCTGATGATGAACTGTTTGCGTGGTGTGGACGAGGGCCAAATAAACACACAGATGCGGCCAAGATTTGAGAATGAACGACAGAACAATTCTGACTCAATGGTGCTATTTCAAAGGTATGGCTGAATCACAACTACCTAAATTTGCCTTGTCTTTTTGGACTTCACCCACGCCAAAGGACATTTGCTATCAAAGGCTGTTGAACGGATCAACCGGCTGAAGTAACTCATATGAAGACACCAACACACTGGGAGGACAGAGAGAAAGTCAAACTCATTCCCTCCCAGTATTTTTAGTGGATTTACCCACGTAGGAGAAAACTGCAAATACTAATGTTATAAAAAATGGTAGGATAATTTGAGTCACCACTGAAGAGGCCTCTTTATGCCTCTTTCACCAACAGAAATAGCTGAACTTAATGAGCTCCCCATCTGTACAGGTCTAAACTTAACCACAGCACACAGTCATGGCTTTGCTTTCTAAAGTTACGATACAGGGTTTCTCTGTTTTTACAGCAGTCAAATATGTTCTCAGACATGTTCACCTCCAGTTTGTTTTTATTATTCAGAATCAACTTTATAGGTTTTGGTAGGATTTAGTCTGTATAGCCAGGAACACTAATTTTCAGTGCAGCTAGCACCATCTCATGGCATTTGCTGGTAATACATGTTTTCCCATCGTCTCCATCCTGCCTTCAGTCCACAGAGTCATCCTGGCTGCCAGCAGCGATTACTTCCGTGGTATGTTCAGCTTGGGTATGAAAGAATCCCATCAGTCCCGTGTCACTCTTCCCTTCCTCCTGGCGTCAGACCTGGAGGCTCTGATTGGCTTCTCCTACAGCGGTGTTCTCCCCCTTGGCTGGAGTTGTGTCTTTGAGCTCACCAGCACCTCCCTCCAGCTCCAGCACCAGCCTGCCCTCTCCTTGTGCCTTAACTTCCTGCAACAAGAAATAAACCCTAACTCCTGCCTGGATGTAGTATCTTTTGCTGAAGCCTATGAAATGGAACATCTCCTTGAAGTTGCTAACGATTTTGTCTTGCGGCAATTCCAAAAAGTGGCATGCACCTCAAAATTTAAAGACCTGCCAGCCAAACAACTGCTCAAGTACCTGAGCAGTTACTCTCTCTGCGTTCCCTCTGAGCTAGTTGTCTTCCAAGCAGTGGTGGCCTGGATCCAGGCTAAACCCAAGAAACGGTTGAAACTCGCCAAAGAACTCATGAAAAAAATCAACTTTCCCTTGATGACATTTAAGGAATTCAGAGAAGTTCAATCTCTGAACATGTGGTCTGAACATGGTCTCACAGAACTCTATGAATCAGTTGTAGATGATTTCTGCTCCAGTGAGACAGTGCCGCAGAGACAGTGTCGCATCTACCTGCCAAAAGAGAGTCTGGTCTTGATTGGAGGTGACCAGATCAGTGAGGATCTGAGTAAACGTAGCATCAGCAGAGAACTCTGGTTCGGGAACTCCCTGATGAACCATACAGGGATTAAAAAGGCTATGGAGTGGAGAAGGTTGGGAGAGACCCCAGAGCCACCAAGGTTTTGTCACGAGGTGGCTGTGCTCAAAGGACTGTTGTACATTTTAGGGGGCAAGAGGTATTATGGCATTGGTGACACCCTGAATTCAGCATACAGGTAAGTCGTCTTAAACTTGTGCGTCTTTGACAAGTTTTAAGTGGTGATTTCACTTTCGTCCTCACCACATTTGTAGATATGACCCTGTCAAGAACTCCTGGGAGCGACTGGCCGACATGAATCAAAGGAGAAGCTCTTTCTCCGTGGTTGTCCTAGATGGGAGCGTATATGCCATTGGTGGACATTGTGACCCGGACTATATTGAGAGTGTGGAACGGTACTGCCCCACTGACAACTCTTGGAGGTACACGACAATCTTCACTCTGCAAAGTATGCCATCTACGCTGTTGGATATTTTCCCTTTGTAGTCAAATTGTCAGTCAGATATTTGAGTTATGTCCAAAACTGATTGTCTTGTATGTTCTTGTAAAAATATTTAAAGGAGGCATTTATCAGCTGGTTTTGGTTGCAAAGATTTTTAGCGAAATATGCCACAGTTCTGAAGTGAAATGATACGACAGAAACTGACCGCGGTTCTGAAATGTCAGGTATCTGTGAGGGGACAGTGACTTTCGACTACCAAAATCTTTTTAATTCATCCCTGAGACCCACTTTATGGGGGGGGGGGGGGGGGGGGGGCGCTATCCCAGCGGCTTTCAGGCAAGAGGCGGGGCTCACTCTGGACAGGTCAGTCCAGTAATCCCAGTGCCAACTCTGTTCCCTCAGATGTCAAATTAATGAGAATGGGGCAGAACATGCCTACGTGTGTGGGCAGTGACCTTCATCTACGACCGCCAAATCTTCTCAGTTCATCCTTAAGTCCCAGTGGATGTTTGTGTCAGACTTGACAAAAGTCCCTCAAGGTGTCTGAGAGATATTGCGGTCACACGGATGTGACTGCCTGATTCCATCTGGGCAGTTCAACTCAAAATTGTAGCCTTTTTTGTAATTCTAAATTTTAATTTGAAGAATTTTATCGTCATATTAATTATTATATTTTCTGTTTCAGCTTTGTCCGTCCATTGGATTTATCTCTCAGTGGACATGTTGCAAAGGTTTTACAAGGCCAGATCTTCATCTCAGGAGGCCTCAACAGTGACTACCCGTGTCTTGCATCTATGTTCCGGTACCACCCAGAAACAGGAAGCACCTACCTTGCAAACATGACTGCACCACGTGCTAGCCACTGCATGGAGACGCTGGGTGACCATCTGTTTGTGGCCGGTGGAATCACCATTGGAGAACCCATAACGATCATCGACCAGCTTGCATGTGAGATGTACACTCCAGCGGCCGACTCGTGGACGGCCTTCATGCCTCTGCCGGTACCACATGTAGGAGCAGGAAGTTCCGTTTTAGAGGGGAAGTTTTACGTGCTGGGGGGGTACAGCCAGGAGGACTACAGCGACACAAAGATGGTCCATCGCTACGACCCTGTTATCCAAAGATGGGAGAACATGGGGAAGATGCCTGGGCCCAACAACGACATACGAGCTGTTTTGCTGTGTTTGCCACCAAATGTCCGACTGTAAAAAGGCTCATTTGTTGTGTATGGAGGTAAAATAGCCTCACTATCGTCTAACTGCATGAAAGAGAAGATTCAGGGATGTGTACAAGGATTCGTGCAGAAGAGTGGGAAGTCAGTAGTTTATAGTTTTGCATTCATGATTCTAAAGAAAGTTCCAAAACTGTTACGTCCATTAAAACCAAATGGAAAATGAAGATGCGTTGGTTTGCTGTTGTTTCCTTCCTTGGGCCTGACACACCTTCTGGGACCTTTTGTTTCGTAGGGAGGCGCTATAAAAATGGCACATATTTGCCTTTGTTTTTTTTTTTTTTACTTGTTTCCAACTAGTGGGAGAGTTTTTAAACTTTTTAACTAATTTCTAATGGTCCCAGTCTAACTCACACTGTGAGCAGGAATAAAACTGAACAGATAAATCTAAAAAGAACAAATTATTTTCAAAAAGAGAAATTTTTTCATTGCAAGTCCTTCCATTCCTTTTTTTTTTTAAAATTAACACTTGAATGGGGGGTGGTTTCTTCAAAATCTGGCATTTCTGGACAGAAAGCTGAGAAAAAAAATGCTTTTTTCCCTTTTTTTAAAAGAAGGTTATTTTGAAATCTAAAGTGAATTTTATATATGTATTCACGCATTCTGGAGTTTTTTTTCTCACTCCCCTATGGTTACTTAAATTGTGTTCTATAAGCAGTAGAGTCAGATATCGCCAAAAAATATCCAGTTTGATGTATTCCTTTTTCTCTTCAAAGCTTTTTTAAATGACTGAATATGATCTTATTTAGGAAATAAAGGGGGGACTGTAAGAACGTGTCTACACGGGGAAGAGCAGGAACCCGCTGAAGGTCGTGTGTCCGTTAGGGTTATCATACACTCTGCCGTTCTCCCACAGTTCCATGTAGACCCGATCCCCAGCGTCCAGTTCCAGAATCACGGCATTACTGCTGCTGTCGGAGCCGTCAGCCGAGGGGCTGTCGTAGGTCGAGACTTGACGGACGCCGTCCTTCATTAGGGCGGCCCCCAAGACGTGAGTGTTGTAGCCGTAGGTGCTGAAGCTGAAGTAGTAGAGACCTTTGACTGGCGCTGTGAAGGTTCCTGCAACATCCAAAACCTGTTGCAGTTACATTTTCTAAATATCAATCTTTACTTTGGCTTAAAACTCCATTCAGTTCGACACATTAGAGACCAGATAAGCAACCAATAATTTTGTGTTCTATTTGTTTGAAATACCTGTGGCAGATTTATGATGTTGCCCACTTCAGGACATTAACAATTTTTAGCTCCTGACAAACTTGATTCCCAATTCTCGGACATGAATGTACCTGTTTCTGGATCGTAGCCGCTGCCAGAGTTCGTGAAGATTCTTTTGAAAACCAGGATCTTGTCTTCACAAGGTCCTTTGTAGATTTCTCCAGAATTCACCAAAGAGGCGGAGAATGCAATGTGAGCTGCTCAGGATGGAGAAATGCTAAAAATTAGTAAGTAAATTCATTTAATCAGTGATTATAAAAACAGTTGGCAGTTACAGTTGCTGGTTTTGGATACCTCCAATGTTGATAATTGCCAAAAATGAGCTCATATACAAAAGTTGAAGAGGCTAACATTTACTTAGAAAGATGTACTGTCAAATAAATGCCAGTTTTAGGATTTTTTTTTCCAAGCTTAACAAAATCATTGGAAGCTAGCTTGTTTTTCCCTCCTATTTTACTCTATTTCAGTTGCAGGTAAAAGCAAGTTTGACTTTACCTGTAGTCTGCTTGAGCTTGTCACTCTCCTCCTCTGTAGTGTTCAGTCTCATTTGCAACTCTGTAAAGAAAATACAGAATTTTTATTACTGATAATTTTGACCAGATGTTCTGCACATGTGACAATGTCAACGTACCCTTGTTTTCCTTCTTCAGTGCATCGAATTCAAACTTCTGTCTCATGAACTCCTCGGTCGTCGCGTTGAGCCTGGCCTCAAGAGCTTCAACATTATTTTGCCATCTTTCTACGTCTTGCAGTTTATCCTCCACCTTCTTCATCGCCACCTGAATGGTCGGCCATTCTCTAAAGATGATGTCACCTGTTTGTCCCAACACCGACCCCACAAAGATGAGAGTCAGCACAAGCAAAGCCCTGAGCGCCATCGCACCGACAGTGGTTCTGTCTGAGCTGAAACGGTTTCCTCAGCAGCTTATATACCCACTCAGAGGGGTCCTTAGGTGGGTGAGTAAGCAGGGCCCTCGGGGCCCTAGCAAGAGTCAGGTCAGGACAGGCCTGCTGGCAGCGGTGTTTGCCAGAAAAATGTAAAGAGGAAATGCGTCAGAGCTGAAATACTTTCAACATATAACCTGAGTAATAATAGGTTGGTACTTTTCCATGAGTTTTACTTCTAGGAAAATATGAGGTTTGCTTGCCCCATTAGGGCGGGGTTTAAGTTCTGGGACACAATTTGTGTCATACAAGATTTGTGTATCAGGTTTAACATTAAATATTCCATAACTATAATGTGACTCTTCAAAAGTGACCTGCGGCCTCACATACGCCAGCCATTAGTCACCAAAGCTTCCACTCAATCAGTCGTTTTAAAGAATGACACACACAGAGGAAAGAAGGTTGCAATTCCAATGCCACATAATCTGACTTGCTCATTTTGAAGGTAAGTGTAGCATAAACCAGTAGTTAGCTTCAGCGCTAATGGTAATTCAGCTGCAAAAAATGAATGTATAAAAAAATGAAGTGTGGTTTACCAAGAAACACCATGGAAACTAGTCAAAATGTATTTTACTCAGTTTAGGACTCTTCATCAAAATTGATGACAGTTTCGTACTTTTATGTAATATCAAGGAAATGTATTAGCTTGATTTCTCTCATAGCAAAGCAGAACAAACATCAGAGAACAGTGTTTAGGTACCATTCTTGAGGGTGCGCATCTGTCCTGACGTTGTGGGGACTTGTATGTTCCTATTGCCCCGTTACGGGGACTTGTGTGTTTAAACACTCACATTGTGGGGACGTCTGTTTTGGGAAGGTGTTCTGGGGACACCGACACTACACTGTGAATTCCATGAGAAATGAGTTGCAATGATCAGGGCGAGTCAGGGAGACATTTGTGCAACATTTCAGCAGAACAGCAGGGGGCAGTATTGAATCAAGGATTCATGAGATGAAAGGGTTGGCCTCTTTGTTTTTTTATAACTCAAGTGACTGATTATGTAACATAAATATGAGATTGTTGTAGAGGACGTTTATGATTGAGGTCATTGTTGAACCCATACTGAGCTGATTTTGTGACTTCATAACAGTTAATTTTGCACTTGTGTATGTTTTTGTAAATAGTTGAGAGTAAATAGTGCTAAGACTCAACAGGGTCATCCATGACACACACATTTGTTTAGAAAGAATAAAAATAGAAATGCTTTAATTCAATACAGCTTTGTAACAAAGGACTCCATAGAAAACTGCACTCACATGCTTAGATTAAGAAAACTGAGGCCTCATTTACACTTCCTGGTACAAGTGACCCAATTCTATTAGCCCACGCGTGTCACAGGTCAGATCTGTATTTTGACTCCATAAAAAAATATAAAGGCACCTGGAATCAGATGTTCTGAGATCAGTTTCAGGCTGCAGCTTGAGGCTTTGTAAGACTTTTACAAGGAATTTAAATATATTTTCAACAGCAAAACCAAGCTACATGATGGGGGAAAATCTTAGCTACTATTGTTAGTCGCACGTCACTGAAAATGCAGCACTTGAATGATATGTAACGTTACTGTGACTGGCACTCGTGTGGGTTGTTTCAAGTATTCAGTGAGTGTACTTTTATGAGTAGATGTACACAGGCAAGTTGGAAGTAAATTAGCAGAACTGAGCACTAGAACCTGCAGTGGGAAACACTGCCTAAAACAACTTGTGAGCACATGAATGGGAGCTGGTAGCCGTGGAGATGCTGGTCATGTTCATTGGTCCAGCTGAGATCATGTGACAGCAGCAAACTCTTAACAGACTTTTTTATCATGTTGAGGTATTCAGTGTTGAGTGGCTTTTTACGAGAACACACAGACACACAGATTTCTGGACAAAGTGTTGCTGGGAAACATGTTATTACATGAGGCACACAGTAACCCCTCTCACTGAGTTTGACCTGTGTTACTGAGCTACGACGTCGGCGTCACAAAGCCAGACCGAAGGAGAGTTTGAAAGCCATTTCTACTGGAACCTCCGCAACCGAGTCATGGAAACAGACGTAGAACTCCTGCGGGACGGGCTCCAGCAGCATCCGCCTGAAAGAACGAGAATAAGGTAAATTAAGAAGTAAAACTGATTTTATTGAAGTTCTTCAGTCAGCGCTGACGTACCCGATGACCCAGTACGTCATGGTGGGAGCAGGTTTCCTCTGATCAGTCCAGTTTTCAGGTTTACACTGGAACAGAACGCCGTGTTCCTTCACCGGGCCCAAACCCCACCCAGCCCCCTGAGGCTGGTCTGCTGCCCGCCGGCCCTGAAAACACCATCACAGCAACATAACCTGGACTGAACTTTCTTCTGTGCTGCATTAGGGAGCTGACAACCCCACTAGCTAGCTTAGCGCAGGAAGTGTTAGCATTCCAGGAACTCTAAATTCTGGCCTCACCCTGGCCGGCAGGCTCTGCTGGAACGCCGCCCGTATGGAGAGGCAGCAGTGGTGGAAGTTGCGGATGAGTTGCGGGTGAATGGAGCCGCTAAGCTGCGCCACCTCCCTGTGAGTCGGAGCGATGAAGATTCCCTGCACCTTCTCCATCAGGACGTAGTGGAACAAGGTGTTCTCAGCGCCGGAGGTTAGCCTGTACAGGACGCGGAGATTTAATTTGACTCTATGATGATGCGTGAGAAAAAGTTTTTTTAAGCTTATTTACATACTTGGTGGTGTGATACATCTCCTCTGTCTCCCGCTCAGTCAGAGTCTTCTTCAAGGTGCCCAGGTGGAACGGGTTCGGGTGCTTCATCCTGGGGATCTGATGGCAAAACATCACCCACAAAAACATGAGTTCTAAGTTCAAGCCCCAGTCGACCTGTCAACCAAATACAAATAAGTTCCAGAGAAATCCGGATCACAGCAGGTGACCTTTGCCCTCCATAAACCTCTTCAGTTCATCCTCAAGTCCCAGTGGATGGACAGACCTTTGCTTCTGACCTGTGAGTGGTGGCCCTGAAATTGTGCTACATTTTTTTATTAATAAACTGAGATTTTCTAACATCCAAACCTTGATGGAGTTGATACCTTGAACAGACCTCCGCTGCCTCCGCTCCCGTCTGACCCTCCAGATCCCAGCGAGTCCCGTCGTCCCCCAAGCTTCCTTGCTGAGTTTGGCGTGGAATGGGGACTGAGGCCTGACCCTGACCCCGCGTCCATCTGTCCCTCGCTCCCACCATCAGACATGCTCCTCGGAGGGCTGGACCTCCGGGCCTTTTCCCCAAACAGGCTGCGGACTCTGGACCCCGGGGAGGAGCCTTTGACTGCTCCGGCTAGCTTGCTGAGGACGGGGGTGGAAGACGCCAGGCTGTCCAAGCGGTCTCGGGCTGTGGCAGCAGGGAGGAACCAGTCAGCACAGGACAGGCAGGGAGCAGCAGGAGCATTCAGGCGCTCCTCTATACCCGCCTCCAACACCTCCAGCTGCAGGAGGGTGGCCTTCACCTGTGTTCAAGACATTGAGAGAGTTGTAGAGAGTCGCTAGGAACGGGCTGGTGAAAGATGTGCGCTTAGCAGGGGCTGAAGATGTTTTAGTTTTGTTCATCAATAGATTCCACCATTTTGGAGCAATTTTAAAACTAGATGTAACAATCCCATTAGCTTTTGATTGAGGTGAAGGGTGAAGATGCTAACTTCCTGCTGGACTACAAACATCCCTCACCCCCGCAGAACTATACATTACACTTCCTGTAATCTGCCACTGAATGATAAACAAAGTTGGAGCTTCAGGTTCACCTGATCGACGTAAACACAGTCTGGTCCTGGAGAAGCCACAGCTGGAGAAGCACAACCTCCAGCTTCCAACAGCACACACTGCATGAAGTGCCTCTGGGTGGACGGACACAGGAGGACAGGCAGAGGCAAATATCATCTCAAGATCGACGAATGTTACAAGAGACAAAACAAACAAAAAAGTTGGGTACTCATTTCCTTACCAGCCCCACTATGAGGAGGAAGTGGCGTCCTTGGGGCTGGCTGTAGCCGGCTGCTGCGCTGCCACCGCCGGTTCTCTGCTGGGGGAAGACCTCCCTCCAGATGACCAGCTGACCCACCCGCTGCTCGGACGCCAGCGGCAGCAGGCAGTAGTGTTGGCAGTAGAGGCAGACGTCCAGCAGGTCCTCTTTAGGGAGGTGGTTGGCGATCAGGTAGGACTGAGCAGGGAGCGTGCAGATGAGTATTAGCCAATAATAGTACTGGGAGCTGTGATTCATGTGCTACTAAGAACAAGTTTTGGTGCTACTTTCCTCCCTTGATAACACAAAAATGACCTACAAATGGTGCTTTGCAGTCGTTTGCCTCTAGGATGGCACTGTTAAAGCAACTTTAACCTATGACCTTTGACCACCAAAATCTTGGAGATCATCCTTGAGTCCTAGTGGAGCAAATCTGAAGAAATTCTCTTGAGGCGTTCCTGAGAAATAACTTTAAGTTGAATGGGAGAGACAGGGCATATATGTAAGGGGAGCTTGACCTTTGATTGCCAAAGTCTTTTCCGGTCACCCCAGAGTCCCAGGGGACATGAACGCCAAATTTGAAACACATCCTCAGACGCACTCCTGAGAAGTGTGATTCATGGGGGCGGACAGTGGCTGAGCTTCCACTTTCAGAACATCTCAAGTTCATCCCAAGTCCCAAACTTTTAGGAATTCCCTCAAGGCATTCCTAAGGTGCTGCATGAAGATGGACGTGAGGTCGCGGTCACCGTCGACCTTTGACCATTAAATTCTTTTCAGTTCATCCTCGAGTCCTTGTGGATGTTTGTGCCAGTTTCTCTAGTTTCATTGAAGAATAAATATAATTAAAGAATAGGACAAACAACCCAACAGCGTAACAGAAACAGGCCTATTTTCCATGTAACAGCGGCCACACTGCAAACTACTGCTCCTCCTCGTGTCAATATTTCAATATTTGATCCATCAGGATGATGATGCAACAAATCTCCTCCATCACTGGTAGGATGTGAGACACTCTAGACCTGATGGGGCTGCTGGCACCGAGGTACCTACCTTGAAGAAGAGACAGGAGCCAAGAATGACATAGAGACGCCGCAGGCCGAAGAAGTCTTCAGACTGGGAAACAGAAACCAAGACAGAGAAGAAGACAGACGAGACCAAGATCAACGACGGATAGCAACAGGGACCAGAGTAAATAGGAGGCTTCTAGTTTGAAGGGAATATGAACCACCGCATCTTTTTAAATGGATCTTTTTACTGTCCAATACTAACTGATGCCCGATAAAAAAAACAAAAATAAAAAATGAATGAGCTTTTTTTTGTAAAAACTAGAGTGACAAAGTTTCTGTTTCTTTAGAAAAGTGATGAATGATCCTTCTTACATGGATCAACTCAAAGTAACCAGAAAGATTTGGTCCATCTACCACCAGAGGGCAGAGCTGAGACAAACGGAGTCATTTCTATAAACTCACAACACAACAAACCATGCAGCTCTTTAGTTGTACTGAAACAAGATGTCAACCAGACCGTACCATTTCACCAAAATCAGAAGACTCAAAGTCCGTGAGAACAGTGTCCACCTCCATCTGGTAAGAAAGAGAAACCCACAGCTCAATAACACGATTGTCCCATTGTGTTTCGCACTCCAGAACGTTTCAATAAACCCATGGAAACAAGCGGTCAGAGCTGAAACATGTCGTTTTCACAGAAACCACAAGAGGGCCCCGCAGCCGGCCCAGTTCTACCACAGCTCCCTGGCAACGTTTCATCCCTGCATCTTCACCTTGATTTCTGGTGGCAGCGTAAGCCACCGTACCGCCGGCAGTCCATCCAGGAAGAGGGTCCCTGAGATATCGGGGGGCGGGGCTGAGATGCCATCCTTCAGGCGAGACGGCTGGATGAGCTGCTGGAAGAACAGGCAGAAGAAGTGGTCCAGCCTGGGAGCGTGCTCAGCCGTGCAGAACGCACTGAGGAGACATGTGGTTGTCATGGTAACACGCTGGCGTGGAGAGTTCAGAACTAAACTTGTCTTAAAAATTAAAAAAGGCATGAAGTTTCAACCACAAAGGACCCTGGAGAGACAATGGAGAAAGTATGTCGAAGCAATGACAGACAACTTGCTGCCTTCGCTTGGTGATGTCATCTTTTTGAACAACAGCTAACATCTGGCTATGAACTTAACTAAGAGAAGTTCTATCTTCAAGCAACAACGATAATCCTGTTTGTGATTATTTCTCATTAAAACGGCTCATAACAAGCTGCACTGTCCCATTATGACTTGATAAAAACCAGTTTTAATTGATGAACAACTAACTTGTTATCGTGAGGTGACATCTGCATTCTCTTATGAAGAGTTCTCTTTAACTCAAGATAACAAAGTTGATTCTCTCATAATTTCAGGTTCATTTATCTTGTTGCTATGACAACAGAATTAGAAATTACCTGCAAGCATGGCCTTTCGCAGCTTCCATACCAGACTTGTTGCCATGAATTAAACAATTTTTCTCTTCATGGCTACTAATAAAACTCTCTCTATTACCTCTCCAGGGCTCCACACGACCACAAGAACGGCAGTAGAACCACAGAAAAATTCCAAACCTGTCTAAAGAGCAGTACATCACTTTTAATGTGCGGACTACGTCTCCCACCACTGTCTGCAGATACAGCAACGGAACCCTGGAAAGAAACGGAAATGTTGAAAAGCTGCGGATGAACATCAGCACACCGACTGTTTATCAGACATTCTTGAGGACACGTCCTCAGAGGACAGCCGTTTCCTGAGGGTCCCTTCCAGACGAGTCCAGGAGGAGTCCTCCTGCTCCACCTGGCTGCTGAGAATCAGAGATGGCTATTATGACTCATCTCTCCGAGCCTTTTACAAGCGCTCGGCCCATGAAGAGATCCGGCCAGCGAAGGACACTGACAATGAAAGTCAATTATTTTCACAGATCACGAGCTTAAGTGTTTTTCCTCATCTCCACAAATCGTGAGTCATGATCGGAAAAGTACTACCACATCAGTCGTGCGAGGCCTACAAGCTTTAGCCTGAAAATCTGATGTTGCAAAACTCCCCACGGTAACAATAACTCTTCATTTTCATTATTTATTGCCTTTTTCCATTGATGACATGACTCACATTCATAACAAGGTTTTTGACAACCGCGCGCGTGTGCGTGTGCGTGTGCGTGTGTGGGGGGCGCCCTCTACCTGTCAGCTGGGAGGCCAATGACCAGCAGGTTGTTGCTCTCCTTCCAGTACCCCACATGAACCAGGTGTTTTCCAAGCAGAAGAGATGAGCTGAAGAAAAGAAAAGAGAGCGTTGACCTGTGTTGATGCTCGTTCAAGGGTGAACCTGCAGAAATGTTGGTTGCGTTCTTCTGGTTCCGTACCTGACGATCTGGCCTCCCGTGACGTTCTCCAGCATGTCGCACAGCGTGAGGAAGATGCCCCTCACTCCTTTCAGCTGGCTTGAAGCCTCGGACACCGGGTACTGGTACAAAATCTCTTCCTGGACACAAACACACATCGAGAACTTCTTTGACAAACAACATCAAACTTATTTCACAAAGAAAGGCGAGATTTCCCCCCCCCGACAGTTTGAGCTGGTGCTGCTGGGTCAAGAGACTCGTAGAAGCAGAAATGCTTCAGTTTGGTACTTTTAGCATAAATCCAAGTGTTCCTGGATGACTGAACTTATGGTCGGATAAAGAAGACATGGGTTTTACCGGATGATACCTTTTGGAGGCTGTAAACATGAACAGACCTTTTCTCCAGTTGTGATATCGTTAATCTTTGGTCTCCAGAAGCATCATGTATGTATTTCTGCCATTTGGATTCACCAGAAAGAGGACTTGGTGGCATCCTTACACAGAAATGGCAACAATATTTTTGGTGTGATGAACAAATAATCACCTTTGCAGGAGGAATATGACACTCCGAAACTCACGAGGATGAAGCTGCACACTCGAGCGCTTAAACTCATCCAACTGATTCATGAGGCGCTAACACTTTACGTTGCTCGTCATACGTGCTAATTACAAGGTAATAAGTCCTGATAAAAGGTGTATTAGGAGTTAATAACGTAAAGTCTAAATGTTATGATAGCAAAAAAAAGCTAACCCATTGTTAATTATAAGACTTTAGTAATATGCCATTATTAAAACCTCAGCAGGTTTTCGTTGCCTTATTACACAGTTATTAACAGTTAACAAGTACATAATGAAGGACTCCTAATAATGTATTATCCTAACTTAAAATGTGGTAGCTGCAAAAAGCTTGGTAAACTGTTATGAAACACATAGTTAACTATTGATAAATCATAATAAAATGTGTACTTATCTTAATAAAGCAACACAAAACTTGGTTAAGGTTTAACGGTTATTCAACAGGAAATGTGTTTGTGATGCGATGATAATTACAGAGCTGTATTTGCACATTTAAAGCAACTTATAAAGGCTTATTATTAGGACCTTATCACCTTCATTGATGCTTGTTACAAGCAGCTTCATCTAAGGCGTTACCCTGACATTCATCCAAACCTCCAAGAAAGTTGCGTCTGCATTTTGGGTTTGGCTGAGCACAGATCATGATTGTGTTGGTACTTATCCCAGGATGAAAAGAATAATTACTTCTTCAAGCTGAAAATCTACAGGACCAGATGTCACAGAAAAAAAATATTTGGAACACAGCCCAAGAGACAATGAAAAGGCCAATTCAAGGTATTGTTTGTGATGTTAGTATTCTGCTCGGGAATCTGGCCACTTTTGATTCATGGTGGATAAGAGGCGAGACGCTGAGAGGATCAAGAGAA
This sequence comes from Aulostomus chinensis, assembly GCF_037954235.1. Taxonomy (NCBI): domain Eukaryota; kingdom Metazoa; phylum Chordata; class Actinopteri; order Syngnathiformes; family Aulostomidae; genus Aulostomus; species Aulostomus chinensis. The sequence goes on from NC_141343.1 coordinate 15,943,768, forward strand.
CACAGCGCTGGGTGAGGAGGGGATAGAACGCCTTGGCAACCAGAACAAAGAACCGAGCAACTACCCGAGGAAGATATGCACCTCGAGGTCAAAACCATACACAAGCTGACCGCTGAGAGCCTACGAGTGCTGCTGACGAGCAGCCGTAAAACGCTTCAGCTGTACCCTAAAAAGATCACAACAAGCTGAAACTTAAAAACGCAACCAGCAAACCTCTCCGGTTTCTGCTGCACTATAATCAGAGGAATAAAAAAATCAAAGTCTGAGTTTAGTGGGTTCTTGCACTGTCATTTAGAAAATAAACCGCTGGCTGATGTGGCTCCAGACATCCCCAGTGTCCTTTAGGTCCAGATAGAAACAAACATGACTGCACAGGCATGAAGTGCAACCATTACCCATAATTCCCAAGCTGGGTATGCGTTCCTCCAGTGGTGCACACAGCTGCATCGGAGGGTAGGCCACAAAGATCTGTAGCATCCTCTCAAAATAAACCAGTGTTTTATGTTTCCCGCGTCTCTATTCTCTTGCTTCTACTCTTTCTATTGACTGGTTCATCTCAGTTCACACACCTTTAATATTCTAAGGCACCAGGTACTAGCTAGTCAGAGGGGGAGTAGGATGGGTGGGCGGGTTCTTCTGGGACACACACCCAGGTATGTCCAGTACCGCCTGGGTCAGAAAAAATAAGGCCCTTAAGCAATAAGGTGGTTTGGAAAGATCTCACAAGCATAAACTGAACATGAAGCCTAAGTCCTGTCCAATTTGTCTGCTCCAGTTCTACTATGTCTGACAGAGCTAGCATTAATGTTAGCGGTAGGAGCCTAGCCCCTGGTGGTGCAAACACAGGAGGCAGGAGGCAGGAGGCAGGAGGCTGGATCTTTCTCGGGGTACGGGGCTTTAAAAAGTTTGGTAACAACTGCCATGAGCTAAACATCTCCTGGTGGTAGCAGTCGGTCAGCAAATGGATCTCAGGGCACTTTAAACACTTTGAGATGAAACCGAACTGTGGGAGTCCAAACTGCAAGTCACAGCATTCAAACCACAGGTCATTTATGGGCAAGAGTAGCACAGAATTGTTTCTCTTTTTGTCTCTGTTTTCTATTAGGAGCACCGCAGGTATTGGAAGCCGTCCAGAGCGGTAGTCTCGGAAGCATTCCAACATCTTCCACTCCTGGGATCAGGAATTCCTGGACAACAAAAGCCTTTCCAACACTCATTTAACAGAGTACACCTCAAAGAAGGAATACGGTTAAGTACATCTGTTCAGTGTATGTCCAGGCAGTAACTGCGTGCTGTTGACCACAACATTAAGATCAGGTTTCCCTGAGGTCCCGTTCTTTCCAAAGAGATGGATGGAAAAATAAGTGGTCATCAAGGCATACTGGGTCATGCCTGAAGCTGCCCTGGTGAGCCTGCGCTTTCGCTCACTTAGTTCAGAATTTCTGGTAAAAAAAAAAAAAAAGGACTAAAATATGGTTTAAATTTGAAAGTTCAGACAGAACTCAATATTTAATCAGTTATCAACACAACTGTGCGTTAAACTGTGAGTATTAATACCATAAACAAACTGACCTCCTCCTGTGGCGACGCCGAGTCCAGCTTCAGGGACAGGTACATGACAATATGTGGGATGTGACCGATGGACATCTGGAGCTCGGCTGTGTCTTCCCCCCACAGCAGACGCACCAGCTGGCTTACAGGCGGAGACGCTTTGGTCTTCCCGACCAACAAACTGTCACCGGCACTGGTTTGGTCCCTGGGACGTGCCGTCTCCAGGCTCAGCCTCACCTGAAGGGATAAAAGGGAGATGGGGACATGAAGGGCTGCACTGCTGTTGTATGTCACAACGACCTTGATGTTTACCAACGTCTTTCAGTTCATCCACGCATCGACGAAGGAATTCCCTGAGATCTTGTGTTAACAAGTATCTGACAGATCGTGTTCAAGTGAGGTGACAGAGACTTTTCACCATCAAGCCTTTTTGGTTCGTGCTCCTGTCCCAGTGGACATTTGTGCCAAATTTCACATTGTGTCAACAAGACTGGAGTGAATGGATGGAGAACCCAAAAACCTACTCGGTTTCCCTTCATTTAAAAAACATGTTCAGTAACTGTGGCTCCACATGATTATATTGGCAAGGAATTCTAAGTGTTTTAGGAAAATAGCGGCGTGCTTGTGTGCAGTTCATTCATTCGGGGAAAAGGCAGAAACGTGAATAGCTGGACGGTGATTGTCAGAGAAGTGGCATTCAGACCCGACCGCAGCATAACGAAGAGCAGGGATCTGTGTGTTTTTGTGTGTGAGACTAAATTAAAACCAGACCTGCGGCAACGCCATGAAAAAGTGGCAAGACAGCAGATGGCTTATCGTCTCTGCTTCATGGAGGATTGCTGCTTTCCAGTTCTCATTCTTATGCTGCCATTCATAGAAAGTTACAAACGGAGCTGAATGGAATCCATCAAGAACCCACGTGGAAACTTGTAGTGACGAGACACAGAACGACCCCCCGTCACTCAGATTCATCAGATTCTATCTAGGAGGTCAGACATCCTTAAACCCAGGACTCCAGGCCCCATCCAGACTAGACTAGACCACAACTGTCTCCGGACTCTGAGAAAATTATACTTTTCATATGTAGGCCGGCGCTTATTATTTGTATTATTGGTGGGACATCACCACGAACCAAGATTCTCTGCTTAGTCAATAAAAGAAAGCTGGCCATTAAATGGGTTTGTAGGCTAGTTGTCCCCACAGCTAGGAGCCTGGACGGGAGCCAGGCTCAAATAGCATGTTGAGTGTTCCGCCCCAGCAACAAGAGGTACAAGGGCGCAACACAAGAGGAACAGGGAGTACTTAAACTCACGGCAGTTAATCTACAACACTATTTACACTTTAACATGTAGGCAGGGCTGTACAGAGTAGAGGCCAGGTGAACTCAGGCCAAAACAACAAACAAAAACCCAAGTTCAGTGCTAACTAAAACCTATGGAGAAAAGAAACACCAAAAAGACAACCACTAAACCTCAGTCCCTAATCCACATAATCAAGCAAAACAGGAGAAAATAACAGTGAAAGGCAAGCAGCACTTCATCCCTACGGCTCGTGATGAGACATAAAATGGCTTGAATTGAATCTATACACGAAACGTGCTGTATATAGATCTGTGCTGGCTTTGGAGGAGAGCTAAATACTCACGTAAACTGCCATGATTCCCTTTCAGAGTCCATCTGGACACCCAGATGTGAACCTGAACCTTGGTTCTGAGTACTAAACTGACCTGTGTTCTCAACAGTTATCAGCTGACTCACTGCATCATCAGCGAAAGGTATGGCACAACAGAAATCCCCAACCAAAGCAGCACAAACCAAAACAATCATAGTAAGTTGACCAGGAACTAGAAAATGACTGGAACGAGTCGAACCCTATCCAAAATAAAATTCATTCCATTTCACTGGTTCCACACACAGCTCGGGCGAAGCTGCTAAAGGTTCGCAAATGAGCACCGAACCTTCCGCTGGAGAAGGCCTACGACAGAATTCTACCGCCTTTTATAAGAAGAAGACTTTCTGAGGAACTGACGAGAAAACCTGATACCAAATAAAAGAGCCGTAGCGAGCCAAAGCTACAGTTTGGCGTATTTGTCTCCATCTTCTGGTGCAGACAGTTATTACAATTAAGTGTTGACATGCTAACGCCACAACGTGCATTTGCATCAATAACTTTTAATGTTCATTTGCATTTGCTTATTCCACATTTTCACATTCAACTAAACCTCGAAATATCGCAAAAACATTTTATACACTTGGAGATGTGGAAAAGTTAGTGTATCATTAAAAAGATCAACGTGAAATAAAATGGAGGCGGAGTCACTGAAAACTTGAGGATGTGCTTCAGTCACGTGACAGTCATGGCTGCGTACCACCTACCACTTATCTTGATGAACGTCTAGTATTTGTACTTCAGTAGTGGAGGGAAATAGTGCAGCCTCCTCGTTACAATTACAGCTAAAAGACAACGGATAAACTGCATCAGAATTTGTTCTGATAACATTTGGAAAGGCTAGAAGCAGAGTGTGCTCACGCAGCCAGGTCTCGCTGGGGTTTGGGAAGTGCTACTTTGGCGTGAACTGTGTTATCAACACCGGGAGTCTGCGGAGCTTCGGTTGAACATCTGCCCTCAAAGGAACCTCACGGTTGTAGGCTTTGACCACGACATCTACACACAACACTCCCTGCTAGCAGCTTCATGCTGGCATTTGACTGAAACACAGAAATGAAACCTGCGCTGCACATTGCATGACCATGTTTTCACACTGAGCCCAGTCAGCGTTGGTATCACACAAGGAAGAACACCGTCTACCTCCAAGAAATGAGGTGTTACGGTCACTTTTCTCCTGAAAGCTCTGTACTTTCTCAGTCCTAGACCATATGGTGCTTTCCAAAAATGCTAAAAATATGCTATATATCATATTTCCTGGTCAGCAACAGTATTTTTCTAATCCAGCCATCACTCCCAGAAGTCTCCAAGGCCTGTCAGCAATAACCACAGGCCACCCGCCTCTCCGACAGGCGCCAACATCTGGGCTTCCAGCCATTGTAGCTGATTTTGAGGGTATTATTAGAGGAAATCTAGTCGTGGTGACGCATCATTTAATGTACCTTTTGACTGCTCTGTCCTGGAAGTGAAAAACTGGGATCGACCTTCAATAGACTTCAGGGCTTCGAGGCTATCTTGATTGTTCTCAGGAAAGGACCAGGCGATTTTCAGACAAAATTGAGGGAATCATTGAGTCTGAGAGGGCAGCACTTTCTCTCATCATAAATAATACGACTGCGGTCTGGAGAGTGCTCTCGCTGGAATTCCAGTCGCTTGATGTCAGTTATTTAGCGCTCGCTCATAGATGGACACAATCACGCACACATGGGAGAAACTGTAATAAGGGTTAGTAAAGGGCTGACTTTAATATTTGGGCATCCAAACATAATAAGTACTGTCTGCATTCCTGCTGGGAGAGAAAGAAACCAACACAACAACACAGAACTATTATTCTGTCAGGAAAACAACTCTATTTCCACCCTTCTGAGAGTCGTCCTGTTGCCTGAGGAAGCTTACATTTCTCCCAAAAATCTCTTTCCGCACAATATAATTTTGTTTCCGAGGACATCTTCTAATTAGCAGGGCTTCCAGGCCCGCAACATAACTGTCAGCTTCCTGTGGCGGTGAAAACGAGTTGCACCGCACTCCCGTCTATCCACCGTGTTCACCATCTACCCGACACAAACTCTGTCATTTGCAAATTCCAGCTGTTTGATGGTGGTGAGAACGCACAACTGGGGAACAGGCGAGGGATTTTTAGCCACTGATCAAAGCATGGCTTCACTGTAATTGAAGGTTCTCTAATGTTAAACAGCACCAGCTTGTGATTCCGATGCACTTTTTCGCAGCTCAGAGGTTCAAACTGGTCTCAAATGTCTGTATTTACTGTCCAAGTTTGCGGTGCGTGACAAGCCAGGACCTCAATGCTACCTTTAAATTTGGAAGGCTCATTCAGTTCAAGGAAGTGTTAGACACAACAGCGCGTTGGGTTTACATGCATGGTTACAGTCCAGCTGCAGCTGGAGCTCCATTACGTAATTTAATTGGATTACTGTCATTGACCCAGTACACCAGAACTGGTGAAGAATTTGAAGAACGCATACGGAACAATAGTTGGCGGTACGCCCCATCACACCTGGCTGCAATCAGACTTTGTTCCGGTTCACCTTTTGCATCTCATATCAAAACAAGTGAAGTATCAACGCTTTAATTCAAAGACAAACTCCTGAAGGTCATCTCCTCGTCTGTCCTGCCATATTTTCATCCTAGAATCCACTATCATGATCCCGCCCTTGACTGCACTGTTGGACCTCTGGGTTAAAGACCACAACAGAACCTACGGGACACAGACAGAACTCTGGGCCCAGCGAAGCGTCTCCCTGAGTGAATTCCAAACAGAATTATCTAGTCCGACTTTGAAAAGTACAATTTAGTCGGACGAATGTGTTTACATGTTTTTGAAAAGTTCCGTTAATTCAGACGAGCACAATAATTTGTCCTTTTATACACTGCATGAATGTACAGACACGTACATTTAAGAGGCCGCCAATATTCCCATCTAAATCGTTTTAAGGAATTTTCACTCCTACCTTGTCTGGTCCGAGCTGCAATATTTAAAAAAAAAAAAAAAACAAAACAAAAAGGCTCAAAATTACCAACAATAAACAGTGACATTTTTCTCTGTTCTAAAACTGATATCGGGTTCCAAAGTCTGGAAGGACCCCGGTTCAAACCAAAGGGCCAAAATTTCATCTGACTTTGCCGAACTCGACAAACCATTCGCGATCCAACCTACTTCACATTTAGCAGGTAGCTTGTTGGACAACCGAGGAGGAGGTGTGTCAACTCTGAAGTGCTTCAAATGAGCAGTTCTCCAATTCAATAGAGGATTTATTATGCTCTCATTCAGAAGCTGGACCTAGCAACTCTGTGGGGTTTCTCCGAGCACCCTCCATAAAGGTCAGCATATGGGCGCACTCTCACTTTCAGGGGCGGAGGGTCTGACTCCGCAGATCAGCACGACTGATAGTTTAACCAAACAGTGTGAAGTTGCTCTGGAAGCAATCTGCTATCCTGTAAAGGCAAGCAACAAATAAAAGTGGATATTCTGACCATTACCAGCTGCTCGCACAGGCACGGTTTACAAACCTGTGTAGGTCCCGGTATGCAGGACAGAACTCTCTCGATGTTCTCAGAGGTCACATCCACATCGTCCACAGCTACAAGCACATCACCTGAGAACCAGATGGGACAAACAGAGCTAAGCTACTGGAGGAGCTGAGGGCTCTAAGATAACAACCACGCCACTTTGTTGTCCGCTACACTTCAGCTGCGTGAATGCAGCGACCACCAACTCATCAACGCAGCTATTTCAGGTATTCCACTCAAATTGTTTCAGGATGGAGCTGCGCTGCATTAGAAGCTTCTCTAAACAGCTGCTCGTGTTTGTTGATGCTTGTGGCCGATAATTCACCCAGATAGGAGGAAATCACCAGTTCTACAGAGTAACAGTCAGCCCAATGAGCTGGTTTCAGCTGAGAGTCCACTGTTTGAGATCACTGTTCAAAGAGCATGCTAACTTTTGGGGGATATTTGTGCACTCGATTGAGCCAAACAAGAAGACAGAATGCCTTCTGTGAGACCCAGGCTAGTTAGCTTAGCGCAACGACTGGTAGTGGGTGGGAAGTGTTAGCGTAGCTCCGTCTCTGCCTGCATTGATATCAGAAGGGTTGTGTGTAACCTTGGTGATGAATACCAGTTTAACATGAGGAGACGTTGTAGTGGTAGAATCAGACACGTGGCCGGAACTACTTTCCTGACTGGGAGCAGTGATTTGACGCAGCACCTCCAAAGCTCCATTAGAACTTGGGTCAACAGAACCAAAGGTTTGTTGAGGACTAGAAGAGCGACTGCTGCTACTGATGATGAGGAGGAGGAGGATTCCTGCTGGACACACCAGCATCCTGGACCTGAGCTAGCTGAGGCTAACACTTCCCTCCCACTACCAGCTATTGGGCTAAGCTAACTAGCTTGGACCTGAGCCAGCTGATGCTAACACTTCCACCCACTACCAGCCATTGGGCTAAGCTAACTAGCTTGGACCTGAGCTAGCTGATGCTAACACTTCCAACCCACTACCAGACATTGGGCTAAGCTAACTAGCTTGGACCTGAGCCAGCTGATGCTAACACTTCCTACCTACTACCAGCCACTGGGCTAAGCTAACTAGCTTGGACCTGAGCTAGCTGATGCCAACACTTCCAACCCACTACCAGCCATTGTGCTAAGCTAACTAGCGTGACTCTTAACTGCCTATGTAGCACAGAGGAGAAGAGTCTCTGGCCTCTTGTCTGGCTCTGAGAAGGATGGACAATCAGCAAAATTCCCAAAACAATGGTGGGTTTGATTACAAATATTTCTATAAAACCGTTAATCCCTGAAGAAATATCATCTCACCAATGAGGATCTGGCCACATTTGATGGCAGGACTGTTGGGAATCAACCCATGAACAGTCAGTCTTTCCTCCTGTCTGACGGCCGCGGGGCCCCCCTGTCCTCTGGTCCACGAGGGGCGATGCACCACGCCAAGCAGCGCCTCCAACAGTCCTCCGCTGTGAGAGAGAGGCGTTGACGATCCCCCCAGACGTTTAGGGTTGAGGTAGACACACACCTCCTTCAGCTGCTGCTGGACGGTCGTGCCCTGCCTCTGGCCTGGCTGGTTCTTCAGGATGGACGCCGGTGGAGACGATAACGATGAACTGTCTTTACATGCGTCTTTCCCACCGCCTCTCCGCTGAGACGGCCGCCGCTTTCTCCTCAAGATCCTCGCCAGCTTCTTAAGCGTGGGCTCACCTTTTGAGCGTGAACTGCAGCGCTGCTTCTTCTTTTGCTCCGTGATAATCTCCGCCTCCTTTTCACTGAAGCGAACATGGTTGGTGGAGACACCTTGACTGGCAGTGGCCTGCGCCAATACAGCCTCCTCCTCTCCCTCACTCAGCTCCAGGTAGAAGAGCTCGCCATTTTTCTGGACGTCGTCCAGCCATTCTGGTTCGAGATCGCTGAAAAAACGAAAACATGAGTCGAGCCAAAGTTTTCGCTGAACTGGGAGAGTGAAGTTGCAGTACAAGTACACAATAAATCTTGTAATAACAAGAAGATAAGTGAGGGAACAGCAGGACAGAGAGAGAGGTCACATGAGTAACAGGAGAAAAAAAACACTGTCGAGGTGACCTTGACCTTTGACCGCCAATATCTGAAGGTCATTTGTTCATCCTAGAGTCCCAGAGGATGTTAGTACCAAACTTGAAGGAATCCCCCCTGGAGGTGTCCTGGAATGACTAGGACAGCGGCACCTGCTCCACGGTTGGGACCGCTCTAGTACTGAGGTTCACTTGCTCATGTAATAGACACTAAAATAGCTAAATGACAAGCTACTTTGTACAAGCTAATCACGTGCCTGACCAGCAGGGGGAGAGTAAATATTTTTCTTTTGCTTTGAAGATGCCGCTGGAACACGACGTCCATAAATCTGCTGCTCAAGGCTGCAATTATTTGAGCGGCTTCACCTCCCAGTGGAGGGTTAGCGGCAGCTCTCAGGACTCAGCCGCTAACCGGGAGGGAACTGAGAAAGGCTGGGCTGTTATTCACTGTTTTAACGTTCTTTAATGAGATAACAACTCATTAGCATCGGATAATTAACTTGATAGGCCGATCTTGAGAAAACTGGTGGTATCTAATGATAACGAGTTGACGACGTAGTACAGCCGCTCCTGGCCTCCATACCCGTGCCATGTTCAGGGACCTCGTGAGCTCCTGTTAGAATGACAACTCGACAGGGTGTGAGCCACAACCACACAGAGAACCTGACTCTTTGACGGCTGCCCTGTGTTTACGTCTGTCAATGTCCTCCAGACATCAAGTCCAGGTTAACGGTTTGGCTTCTAGACGCATCAGCAGATATCCATCGTTGTCTTCCGCTTATTCCTTACTAGTTAGGGTCGAGGGGGGGGGGCGGAGCCTTTCCAAGCATCTACGGGCGAGAGGCGGGGTTCACCCTGGACAGCAGATATTCGTCCTTTGTTTTTTTAATAAATTGGTGGAATGAGCAACAAACGTAGACACAAAGATGATAATCTACTATTTCAACTTTCAGCGCAGGTGTTGATAGGAGAGGGTAACAAGTCTAAACCGCCAGGACTCTGGCACTTGGACCCACGCTGCTGCCAGCCCTCATGGACTTTGCTGAGCAGCAGGATGTTGTCCAGGATCTTGAGGAGCACCGGAGTATTCGAACATTCACGCTCTGCTCCTGCCTCTTACTCAGAGCTGAAACTCGAGGATGTTGTTCCTCCGTCACTACAGTCACCGTCTTCCTCCGTTGGGCCGCGAGCCCGGTGCTCCCCGGTCAACCGTCGGCCGCTAGCCATCGCTTTACACCCCGAGGAGTCCCTCAACGCGTCTGGTAACCGTTGACGGCACGGAGAACACACCGCAGTAGCACCCCGCCATGTTGCTGGAGCTCCGCAAGGGGGAGGGGGGAGTCACATGATGCCGTACGCCTGCTCTCATTGGTGGACAGCGAAGTTGCCCCTGACAACGCGGAAGCGTCGCGCCGCAGTGGCGTCAGCTGGCGGCGGAGGACCCGCGGGGCGGCGAATGACGCAGCACGTCACCGAGCCCGTTACGTCACTAATACGCTAAGGATCACCTTTGGTTCATGGACTCAACTCTTAGTACCGCAGAGAAGAGAACCACCCCAGACGAAGATGACGCGACTGTTAAATCAGGAACTATGAGCAAAAAATAACGATTAATTAATTCATCAAAAGTGTCGTAAAAAGCTTTTTCTGGCTGATTCCAACACACACGGGGAGGCTGAAGCGCCCCCCCCCCCCCCCCGGTTAGAGCACGCGAGCTGACCTGTAGAGGAGAACGCTGCGGACCGAGTCGAAGTCCTCCAAGTTGTTCGAGAGGGGGCCTCCATCCCAGGGGACCCCGAACATCATTTGAGCTTCATGGTGCGGCTGGAGGAGGGAGCGCGCCTGCCTGCCTGCCTTGGGGCTCAACCGTCAGCTTTAAACGACAAAAGTCATTTCGTTTATTTCCACAAATAAATAAATAAGTCAAATAAAGTTCCAGAAGAAAGGTCCGAGAAGCCTCCGGCGGCCAGGGGGGGTGAACCCGTCCGCCTCCGACCGCGCAGGCTGCGTCAATCTGTGGCGCAGCAGAGCGACTGAACCGGGAGGAGAGAGTTGAGCAGGCTGGCAGGGCGGGATGTGTCCCGGCCATCCTCCTGCTGGCTCCGTGCAGGTGGACCACGAGCTACGGAGGCCCGGAGAGGCCAGACAGAGAAAACAAGTTTCTTTAGAGAAGCTTTTTTTTTTCTTTTTGCCCATAAAATGTCATTCATTCCCTCAATGTCACTGTATCGTGAACCTAACTAGTAAAATAATTGGTCCCACGCTGTTTTTAAACTGAGGGAACAAGTTAATCTCAGTGCCTTGAAGTAACTACATTGAGATAAGAAGAAATGTAGGGAGGACATTACATGACCTTAAAAGAATTAAATTGAGGGAACAAGTTAACAATCTGATCCAAAACTGTAACTTGTGTGAAAAAGTTTGACATTGTGGCTTAAAAATAACAGAACTTCACGCAAACTAAAATAAGCTCACAACTGTAACCCCGTGAACAGGATTTAATTGAATCTTGTTGCCACAATTCCATTTATCCCTCCTCTACATGTCTTCTATTGAGGGTGTCTCCAGGACTCCAAACTCGCTCCCTAACAAGTCATTTTGTGGTCATGAAATATAATAGTTTAATCATGTGATCCACTGAAAAATACCTACTGTAAACTGAAGGAGGAACCTTGAATCTTCAAAGTAACTAAACTAAGGGAACAAGTTATGTCTTGTAGCCATTATAACATTATTTTTTAATTTAATGTTGATGATTTTACTTTTCTTTACACGGCCACTCCGGGCCTCCTTACAATCCTCCTACACTGTTTTGCAGTTTAGTGCTCAGCAGGTAATCACCCTTGTGTGTGTTCAAGTCTGAGGATCAACGACAGGAGGGAGAGGGATTTAATCTGGATCAATGAACAAATATTAGGTATAAATCAAATATTTCTACTCTGTGTTCAATTATTCTCTTGGAATTCCCCCCAATAACTTGCGCTCGGCAGAGAATAATTTCACCTCTCCAGCTGTTTATCAGAGCCAATATTTGCGACACGTGACTTGATTTAAAATATCGAACTCATTCCTGATGAAGAAGTTTCAGGTGTCATCACAACAATGAAGCTCGACTGCATTTGAAAAACTACAACTTCTAAAATCTAAAACTCCTTCCAGTAACGTACACATACTAAGTACACCCTGGTGTACCTGTACCTGCATCACTCACACGGAAGATTCATGATTGGGAATATATTTACTACGATTACCCACAATGCCTCTGTTCGCACACCTCTCTCTCATTGGCTGCTGCATGAAGGCGTGTTAACATCACTTGCTAATAACAAACTCGGGCTAACGCCTGTAGCGTCATCACGAATCACCCGAGTTCCGGTTGTTACGTCATTTCAACATCATGAAATAAAAAGAAATGTTGGTCTCTAAATGACAACGTTCAGGTCAGCCGGCTAGCAGGGGTGCGAGGGTGCAGCTTTTATTGCCTTCCGGCTCAAAACACTGTCATGTGGAACCACGTATCACCAGGATGGAGGTCGTAGATATTTTACGGAACATTAGTTCTCAAACATTTCAGTTCCGATGGAATGTGAGAAAATATGTTTTATTATTGTTGTTAAATTATTATGGAGCCTCGCCCCGCCCATGAGCTCAAACTGACGCCATCCACATGCGACGTGAACGTGTTTGAACCCTGAAAGCGAGTTGTTCCAAACTCCTGGACTCAGACTTGATGTCGTTCGGCTTCTGAACGAATTTCGGTTCGACTGCGTCGCTTGCTGGATCTCCGGGAGAAAAAAAAAAACTTGAGAGGTTTTCAGCGGCGTCACGATATTTCTTTATTCATTTATTATAAAGTTATTTTGAGACTTTTACCACCGGGACGCTTCCTGTGAGCTCTGCTATGAATGAAGTGGACGGAGTGTCCGAGGGGATGGAGCTGCTGCTGATCGACCTGGGGGAGGAGGGGGAGGAGGGGGAGGAGGACAGAGGAGCGAGGACTGACGGACTCTGTTCAGTAAGTTGACGCAACAAACGTCTGACGTCCATCAGTGGCTCGTCACCGTCCTCCCCCCTGCTGCTGTCCTCATGAGGCTCACATGTGGCCAGGGTGTGTCACATTTGTGTTTGTGGGTCGCGGCTCTTGGTTCCCTCAGGACAGAGGTCCATTCCCGCAGAGAACACCCATGTTCTTCCTGTGGGACGCGTTCTGCGCTCAAACGTCATGTCGTTATGGCAGTGGTGGGAAAACAAGTTCAAGAATGCAGTTTAACACCGATTTCTGTTTTGAGTTCCATGAACTTAAAAAGTACAGATTTTTTAATTCAGGGTTGAAAGTCTTTTTTCTCTGTGGCAGAAGAACGTGCTGAGGAAGCAGCGTCACTGGCAGCGTCGCCTGGCGGCCAAGAAGACCAAGAGGAAGGAGGAGAAGCGGCGGAGGAAGCAGAAGCGCGGGCACCAGACGGGGCCGGAGCAGAACACCAGGGGCCCCTCCATCCTGCGGCCCGTAGTCGCTCGCATCTCGGTTTCTCCAGCAGGTGGCAGCGAGGAGCGTCCTCGCCTCACCAAATGGGAGATGAAGGCCGAGACCAGAGAGCGTCTAGCTGAGGCTCAGTCCAGCGGCCTCAGACTGTGCGTGGACCTCAGTTTGACCCACCTCATGTCTGATAAGGTGAGGGAACGCTCTTGGGACTCTGACGTCACCTAGTGCGTGTCTCCGCTAAGATGTCGCCATCTTCCCATGTGCTGCAGGAGGTCAGCCGCCTGGCTGGCCAGTTGAGGCGGCTGTACGGCTCCAACAGGAGGACGCGGCAGCCGTTCCATCTGATCCTGGCGGACCTGAGAGAGGACAGCCGTCTCTACAGGGAGTGCGTCCGCATGAACGCCGGCTTCCTCAACTACACGGTGGGTAGTGGCGTCACTTCCCCAGGAGGACGCTTGATGACACAGGTCAAAGGTCATGCCTTGTCTCTGTGCTGCCGGTCCTCAGATGGACGTGACGGAGGACGGGTGTCTGGACCTGTTCGCTCCAGAGTCCATCGTCTACCTGACGCCAGACGCCGAGCAAGGTGAGGCCCGTCCAGGCCCACAGAGCTGCTGGGTACCAGGAGCCTGAGCCCTGACCAGCAGAGGGCGCCCTTGGCCCGGCCACGACACGCTGCTGTTACTACTACTGCTGCTGTTACAAGTACTACTAGTACTGCTACTACGACTACTGCTAGTACTACTACTGCTGCTACTAGTATGACTACTACTACTGCTGCTACAAGTACTACTGCTGTTACTACTACTGCTACCTCTGGTATTATGACTACTACTATTACTGCTGCTGCTACACTACTAATATTACAGCTACTACTGTACTACTACTGCTACTTCTGCTGTTGCTGCCAGTACTACTATAACTACTACTGCTGCTGCTACTACTAATATTACAACTACTACTACTACTGCTATTCGGCTCATGCTTCAGCAACGCGACACCACTGACCGCTCTGTGACATCACAGCTGAATATCGTGGAGTTTTTCTGTACATGGCAATTAATTTAAAAATGTGTAGAAATACTCAGGTAAACGCGTGAATAAATATCTCAACTACAAACATGAGGGGCTGGTGGGACACGAAGACAAATGTACCAACAACAGAGAAGCACTTAGCACGATCTCATGTCTGTATCTGATGGCTTTGGCTCTGTTCTGGTGTTCCCTGGCCTTCCCGATGTGGTTCCAGTCCTGGAGACGCTGGACCCTGACAAGGTCTACGTCCTGGGGGGTCTCGTGGATGAAAGTGTCCAGAAGGTTTGAAAGTTCCCTCTCAGGCGGTTGGGATGTGAAGCTGCCTGGTTTCCTCTGGTTCATCTTCTTTTCCTCCTGCAGAAGTTGAGCCTCTCCAGGGCTGCTGAGCTGAGCGTCCGCACGGCCAGGCTGCCGATAGACGAGTACATGAGGAAGAGAGACAACGCCAAGAACTTCCACTCCAAGATCCTCGCCATCAACCAGGGTGAGTCCTGACCCTCACGGCGTCGTCTCTTGACCCTCGTTCGTGCTGGTTAATGAAACACGCCTCTCGCCCGTCGCAGTGTTTGACATCTTGTTGACGTTCTGTGAGACCGGCAGCTGGACAGACGCCCTGCGGACATGGTTCCCCCCGGGGAAGGGTTACGTGGTGGCACTGGACGACACACTTCCTCCTGCTTCTCCAACGCTGACATAGCACATTGACGAACAGCCTGGATGTCTACCAGTAGGTGGCAGAGTCGCTTCCACAGTGGTGGTGGACGCAGAAAACAGGGCGATGCTTCGTCAAGCAACTCTAAAAATAAATGTGAAGCCAAGTAAAAGTGGCAGAGTTTGAATCAGATGACCAACGTCAAGTATGGCGGAGCCCGCAGCGGCGTCCTCGCCGGAGAAGAACAGACAGTCATCCTCATCAGTAACCTTTGGAAGAGGCTCCTGACTGGCCTACAGTGACCTTTGACCTCCAAAATCGTCCAGTTCATCCTCACGTCCCAGTGGATTAGAAGGAATTCTGACAGGGTGACTCTTGGTTCGAGCGAAGACATCAAATATGAATTATTTTGGTGTTATTTTGAGATTATGACTGATCAACTTATTCTTTTACATCTCCTGTTTTTGCTTTGATGCGGAGTCCCTCAGGGTTTGTTCACCTGGCCTCGGCCTTGTGTTGGATCGACAAAACTGAGCTTTGATGTCTCATAATTGAGGTTTTTAGTTCTGTATACCTGTTTTAATGTGTATATTTATTTATGAGTCCTTTTCTGATTTCTGATTGTGGCGGGATGGCGTTCCCATCGTTGGTACCATGGCAACAGCTGGAGGGTTCTGCTCAGTAAAAAATACAAGTGATTTTGTTTTAAGCTCCATTGGAGGTTTTGTAAAGATTTTAAATCATGACGTGAGATTTAATAAAAAAAACGGATCAAAAATGTGTGTTTGAATATTTAATAACACAAATGAGATGCAGAAGGCCTCCAACAACCAAACTGTCATCACAAACAGTTCTGGACTAAAGTGCTTTTTCTGGCGTGCTACAGCGTGGCTCAGATCTATAAAATAGAATAACACAAATACAGAGAACCTGGCTTCCACAGTAGGAACTAGAACAGGCAAGACAGAGGGATTAAATATTGGGACACTTGTCTCTTAAAGTAATACAGCGGGCTCATCGTTGCACTGGAGAGTTTCATCATGACGTTAGGCTTTGTTTTTGCGAGCAGCGCCGCCCTTCTGGAGGAGCTGCTTCTCCAGCATAAAGCCAACCAGTTGCTTCACCCATGAGGCCCGAGGGTTCAGACATACCCTCTCACCGTTCGCCAGTCCGGCACTGATAGAAGAAAAAAAAAGATTCAGAGTATTACTGATTTATTTATCAAAGAAAAAAATGCAGTTACATTCAATTACTAGTTCTGTGTGGTATTGCACAGTAAGTCTGAGATATTCTGATGTTTATAAATAATATTCACCCTAGAGGTCCCAGGATTGAGCCTTGGAGAACTCCACATCATTTCCACTCTTAGATTTTCAAATACCAACAGTTCTGATCCAGCGAATGAGGGGTTAAACGAGCGTTGACCCGCCCATTTGTCAACTGATATCACATTAACTTTGAAACTTGTAATTCTTAAATGGAATTACACCAGAAATTGTGTTTAGTAGATGCTGTTTATGACACTGAATTTCCTTTAAATGCAAAAATAAAAGCATGAACTCTACTGCATATATGAGCACGTTCTACTCTCTTGAACCCCTAAAATAATTAGCAATATAACAAGAAAGCTCCAGTGTCAGAAAAAAAAAAATCAGGTTTTTGTGTCCATGCTGGTCAGAGGATACAGATTCAGATGCAGATGACTTTGTTTATCCCCGAGGGGCAATTAAAGTACGGTACAACTGAGCATGACATTAAAAACAATAGAAAAAAATCAGGGACATGACAGTGGGAATAAATAAGAGAATAAAAATAAGATTAAAGATAAAAATACAATAAAATACTACATACAGTATACTGGCGTGCACTTACATGACCTCAGTGTCGGGGCAGTGGGGTCCCTCAGGGACCAGTTTGATGCTCCTCAGGCTGTCGGGGGGGATGATCCTCGACTCCACCTGCAGGCACCGGCAGTGGGTGTTGTAGTCACGGTTGATCGGTGGCATTCCTGTCATCAATTAGATAATTAAGTTATTTCGCAATGTATTTTACATTCTTTTTTTAAATAAAAAGGGCTTTTATCTCAGAGCTTTGGTTGGTCTTTTATTTTGAAAGTCAGATCATTTTCAAAGAAAACATTGGCATACTGAAAAGTAGTGTTTTTTCTTCCTGTTTCCTCACAGTCAGCTGATAAATATTGTGCTGATTCCCACACTTTAACACCATGGGTGATATAACAAAGTGAAAGGAGGCGCTTTCACCACAGCCACCAGCTTCACTCTTGTGAAACCCTGGTGGAACTTCCTCTTTTCTCTTCCTGTCAACTACGACTCAAATACACAAAGTCACGATGAGGAGGCGCCCCAGTTCTCTGTTCTTACTGTGGTGTGAAAAGTTCACTGGCGGCCATAATAAAACACCCCCACACACACGTTTCACCATCCAGACTTCAATTAGATTCAGTTCAAACTGGAGGTTTTCAAAAAAGTACAAACTTCAATTTGGAGAATGCTGAATGGCCTAAGTGATCAAGAATGGCCGCTCCAACAAACGCGCTGCAACCCTTGGTGCTGAACAGACGCCTGACACTTGTTCTGGGTCAAGATCCTCGCACCTTAAGAACCCCACCGCCCTTCTGGAAGCCGCCAAGACTCGTGATTCTGCTTTTCGGCGCGATGATGCTGACCATCCGAGACAGCAGTTGGAATCTTTAGCTGCTCGTTAGCAACCACTGCCGTAGAGGCGAATAAAAAGGCTTCAAAATTCCCAGCTGTGGAGTCTAAGGTTTCAACCAAAAACGGTTGCTCAGTTGGAAAACTGCTCGCTGTCGGGTACGAATGTGAAGGTTCCACAGGACGCGCAGTCTAACTTGCTAGTACGTAGAACAGGTAACACAAAGGCTTCGGCTGCAGGAAAGTGAAGTAGAAAGCAGAGTTGCTGTGCTCATTCTTGCGTCCAGCATCACAACGGCCTGAGGCCAATTTCTCCCCTCCACAATAAGAGCCTGTCTTCAGATGTTTTCCACGATAAAATGACAACACACAACCCAAACCCACGCACGCCGAAGCTCATCCTCACATTCCAGCTTAGACAGACAGAAACTCAGGGGTCTCACCGTCGACAAGGGCCAACAGGCCCCCCAACACCAGCACAGAGCAGAGCTTCATCTTGTTGGGTCCGCTGCTGGTGAGAGGTGCTGTGATGATCCTGGACTGATGAGCCTGGACTCTGATGAGCCTGGTCTGATGAGCCTGGACTCTGATGAGCCTGGACTGATGATGCTGGACTCTGATGAGCCTGGACTGATGAGCCTGGACTCTGATGAGCCTGGACTCTGATGAGCCTGGACTCTGATGAGCCTGGTCTGATGAGCCTGGTCTGATGAGCCTGGACTCTGATGAGCCTGGTCTGATGATGCTGGACTCTGATGAGCCTGGTCTGATGATGCTGGACTCTGATGAGCCTGGTCTGATGATGCTGGACTCTGATGAGCCTGGTCTGTTATCATACAGTAGCCCTGCTGTATTTATGCCTGGAATCATGTGCTCCTCAGCTGTGGAAGACTTCAGAAAAAAAAGTCCCAGATGTGTGTGTGGTTTCTTTCACTTTGGTGCACGCACATGTGCAGTCATGGGACCGACGGTTTCAGGAGCGGTGTGGAGGCCGGCGTGCGGCCTCGGTGTCCCTGGCCACAGAAATGAGTCATGCAGCCTGAACGTGTCTGTCTGGACCGTCAGGCTGCAGCGTCGCTGCTCTTCTGCTTGTCACCGTTGCTCCCGAGCTTCTGAACGCCGTTTTGCCACCTGATTCCTGAGGAGGTTAACGGCGGGGCGGTCAGCAGATGGGAGTTCAACATTTGCACCGGTGGCTACAGGACACATGACACAGAGGCACTGAGCTGAGGCTGGTGGCGGCTCGTTCTGCTCTCTTGTTTACGGCGTTACTTTTACTTTTGTTCTTCATCAAACACAACAGGTTTGTTTTAACGGTCAGGATTCGTTCAGTTCAAAACCTCTAATTCCAGGTTCCATAGCGAGCTGTCCGACTCACATCGCTGCGATCTGAACCAGGACAGGTCGGCAGCTCAGTCGGACAGACAACGTCTAAAACCCACAAATTAAAGTTTGGCTTTTTTTTTTTAAATGAAATGTTTAGTTTCAAGAACAAATTGTTTTGCATTTGTAAACAAGAATACAGTTAGCAAAGAAGTTCTTCAGATCCACAAACAAAATATTTTCATCTAAAAACACGTCTGCATTCTTCAAGTAAACCTTGAATCTGCAAACAGCGACGGAATTCACTGAGAAAAGTTTGGGCTTTTGAACTTTTTGGATTCCAAGAATTTTAATACATTCAAGTACGATTTTTAAGACTCAGAGCCAAATCACCAATTCAAAGGACAGCTATGGCTTTGCTAACATCAAACATTTGGATTCCAAAATAAAACTTTGATTAACAATGAATAAATAAATACATTCCAAAGATATTCTACGGAATCGGTGTGGGGGTTTTTTTATGTCATGAGCAACATGTGATGTCACTCGGCGTGGTGAGGTCACTCGGCGTGGTGAGGTCACTCGACGTGGTGAGGTCACTCGGCGTGGTGAACCCACGGAGCTCCCATATGACTGCAGGCGTCTGTCTCTATCAGACATGTCGGTCACAAATGTGGGTCATCAAGCTAAACCTCACATGACTTTTGAAAATGAACCATCTATTGAGGCTCAGCAGAATCAAGGACAGGCTTGAAAATAAATACCACAGGTTCTGCTTCCTGTCATCGAATAAAAACTTTAATTACCTCCAAATAATCTCGTTAGAACAGAAGAAGGCAGGGCCCGACGTCCGGACTTTTCATGGTTATTGCCAAACATGTTTTAGAGAATCATGAGGAAAAACACAGCTGTTGAGAACATCAGCAGAACGTTCCCTGCTAATGTTCTCAGGGGTATAGAAATGGGAAAATTGAAGCTGGGATGAAAATGAAAACTCTGTTACTCCAAACTGCACCGAGACGCGTGGACACGGGACCCAGAAGGACTTCGTCCCAACAGTGTCTGCTCTCGTCCTCTGAGAGGTGAATGAATGAACAAAGGAGAGTCTGGCTCCATGCTGATCCACTGAGCAGCCATGCATTCAGACACTGCTCGCATTCATGCCCGTCTTAGTCTCTTTGTCCTCATGTTCCAGAACACATGCACAAACAAGACCACAACAGGTACCTGACTGATGCCCCTGGCCCTGAGCTGCACCGACACGTGCAGACCTGGATACATGTCCACTGTCTGGAAGGACAAACCAGTTCACACCGTTGCAATATTCAAAAAAACCTTTAGGAATCATGGATTTGGACTGGAAGAGGACGCATTTGCTGGAATGTCCGACAGACGTTCCCCTAAAACCCTCCCACAACACAACACAAGACAAGTGTCTGCAGAACCACGCATCTAAAGATTTCAAGTGGCGTGGAGACGGCTGGAGCGTTGTGGTAAAAGTCTGAACACAATGGCACACGGGCAAGATGGATATTTTCAGTCACTGGTGCCTATGAGGTGACCCGCACACTGCACTCTCAGAGGCATGGCCGACATTGTGATGCATGAGTCAGCATGACAGGGAAAACTTATTGCACAACCATAAAAGACAAATATGAGGCGTCCCGTGATGGAGCCGTTTCTCAACACCTTCCTTTCTGTGCTTAGTTTTTAAATGAACTCAATTCTTGCTGAACTCAGCAAATATTTGCAGGCAAAATTTAACGAGAAATAATAATAAGAATAATAAAAAGAAATAAGATAGATATAGATATAGATACACACACACACACACACATAATTTTGCCTGTTAAAGTTTATTTTGGCTCTCCACTGGGATGATGATTTCCAGTTACACACCCAAGTCATTCAAAATTGGACAGAGAATACAACAAAGGTCGCCAACATCCTTCAACACCTCCAACAAGGGGATGATCCATCCATTCATCCATCCATCCATCCATCCATCCATCCATCATCCATTCATGCATCAATCCATCCATCCATCCATTCATTCATCCATCCATTCATCCATGTGAGGCTGCAGGTTGTTCAAGCAGAGGAGAGGTCTGCAAACGGAAGCCTCCCAACACCTCGGCCAGGCTTCTGTTTGCAGACCTCTCCTCTGCTTGAACAACCTGCAGCCCCACAGCCTGGCAGATGGCTGCTGCCATCTCCACCCTTCCAGTCATTGGTGGAGATTGTGACTGTGTCTTCAACGACCACCTGAGGTTCTCCTCTAACACAGAGGTGATCCTGAAGAAGTGCCACCAGAGAATGAACCTGCTGAGGAAACTGCACTCCTTCTCTGACAGCAGCAAGATCCTTCTGATCTTCTTCTACACATGAATTGGGTCAGTCTTATCGTTCTCAGTGGTCTGCTGGTTCCACTCCATCAACTGCCTACATAGCATCGTCAAGGTATGTTCCAAGATAACTGGACTTCCCTTTCGCTCCCTGACACCTGTGTGTGAGCAGCAGGTCCGTGGCATGGCTGCCCAGATCCTGAAGGACCCTCTCTTCTCGGCATTCGAGAGGCTGCCATCAGGCCACAGGCGCTGGTGTCCAGCCTGCAGGAAACAGAGGAGGAGATCGACCTTTGTCCACCAGGCTGTCCTCCTCCTGAACACTTTGCATTCCCTGCACTCTGACCCCTTGCACCACCCACAAGACTGCCACTTGTCATACACAGAGTGTGCGCCTGTACTTCCTGTATATGCTGCAACTATATTTATAATCTAGGATCCTATCCCAGCAGCCCTCAGGTGAGAGGCAGGGTTCACCCTGGACAGGTCACCAGTCCATGGCAGGACCAACACATATAGACAGACAACCATTGGCTCTCCCAGCCACGCCTACGGTCAATTTAGAGTCTGGATTAACCTGGTCCCCTCTTGATGTCTTTGGACTGTGAGAGGAAGCTGGAGTACCAGAGAGAACCCAGCAGGAACAGGGAGAACATGGAGACTCCACCCAGAAAGACCCCGTGCTCCAGCCGGGGCTCCACCCACAACCTTCTTGCTGGGGGGCCCACAGTGAGGACCACTGCGCCACTGTGCTGCCCCTCAAAAATAATCGTACCTGTAAAATCCTGCCCTTGGGCCACCAGGTTCATGGACCACATCTTTGCCGTTCGCCATATCCATGCCAAAGGACATTTGCCACAGTAGAACACAAGGAATGGTCCCAATTGCAGTACGGCCCAAGCATTCCCCCAAATACTCCTCTGGATGGCCCAAGTGCCCCTCCTCAACGTTCACCGTATGTACCCTGTAAATTAAAAGGCACAAGAAGAAGCACTGTTATTAGAAATAACCCCAACTGAGTCGAACAAAGACCCTCACAGTTGTTGCTTGTGCCTCATTAGAAGTGTGAGGATGCGTCTGAGTCTACAGAGTTCCTGCCTCTGCTGGTCACCTAGCTGATCCCTGACACCCCTGCTGGAGTATAGATCGTCGTTGAGGGACCTCCCATATTCGGTGGAGGTAGCACAAAATGTTACAATGATGTAGTCGCACCTTGGGTACAGTGATGAAGCCAGTAGCACTTATTTTATTTCATCTGTCTGCTTTATTCCTGCTACGTCTTGTCATTGCAATGCATCAGGTGATGATTACGCAACAGAAACACCTGCCCAACAGGTCAGACCAGGGAAATACCTGACTCCCTTCTAAAACTCTTAAAAACTGAAAGCAAAGGAGAATAAAGGATTAAGAACTCTAGAGGAGCAACACACAGAAAGGGTATTTGTAAAAATGGAGGAATACTTATATCCGGTGTACTTTGAAGCAAAAGCTGTCACGCAAAAAGAGATGGACAAGATCAAGAGATACTTTCTAAAAAGAAATTTAGAACCTAGTCTCTGGTCCTCAGGAAAGCTGTCATGGTCAAAAAGGACTTTATAAAAAAATAAAGGAATACAGAATTTATATTTATCCATTATTTAATTTTACTTCCACAGGTGAATGTCTTTGTGGTCCCAATGCTCAACAAGACATTACAATCAACCAAAATTGGCAAATGTATTTTGAGTAAAGCAGGAAATATCCTGAAGAAATTCACAAAAATGGCAGCAAACTGCCCCCTTGGCCCGGGTGGTGTCCTTCAGGATGATGGACCACCTTCTCTAGCCTGCTCCAAGATCTTCTTCATTGAGTGTACGCCATGGGATGGAGGCAGCGGGCAGAGTGGGCAGGTATGCTACCTTGGCTAGATAGACTTCAAAAGTGCAGTTAACATTTAGTGCACATAGTAGAAGCAATTTACAGCTACTTTTGATTTGCAGGCTCTTGCCTGTGGGCTGAGGACCTGTTTGGATCTCTGTGTACAGCAAGGCTTGTCTTCAGTGGCTCTTCCAGTTATTGGTCCAGGGATTTTGTTGAAATATCCTCAAGGAGAAGCCATTCGCATACTGACTGAGACAGTTTGGTTTCTCACCGTCCTCTGGGTCTCTCTCCACCATCCACATTGTCATTCAACCCGATTATCAGGACTTTGAGGAGGTGACTGTCAACACTTGGACCACTATTTGAATGATTTGTGGAATATGTGTAATGATGGACTTTTTATCAACAGTGCTATCACAAAGTCTACAGGCACCTCAGCAAAGCTATGGACCAGGGAGGCCAAAGTAAGACATTATTTTGATTGACTGAAAGAGATTAAATATCAGACAAATGTAAAACATGTTCTCTTTCTCTTAGCAATCTTCAAGTCCTTAACTAGTGACCTTGATGATGTCATGATAACACTGACGGGTGGTGCTAGCCTCAAGCTGGTGTTTGGCGACATCATCAACGAGTCTACGGATGCTATTGTGAATTTGACTGATTTCATCAACTTACAGACAAGTAAGTTGGTGCTACTGTGGATGAGAATGCCTGACAAGGATGTCTTAGTGAGCAGCAGCAGCACGTTTTCTTTTAGCTTGTTGGTACTAAAAGGAAACGTCAGCCAATGCAGTTCCATCACAGACTGAACAAGAAAGCACTGAAAGTGCGCAAATCTCCACCAAGGTGAACTTCCAGCCTCTGTATTTTCCATTTAAGGGTTAAACTACCAGCAGCAACATGTGCAGTGTGCAGTTGTTTTGTAGACTAAGAGGATGATGAAACCCAATAATATTTGGACTTTGAGTGACGGCGTGGACAAATGCTGCACTGTGGTGCAAGTACCATTTGCAGCGTCTAGGTTGTGCCTGCGCAGAGGACAAGCTTTCGTTTTTTTGTGGACAGGTGCCACATAGTGCTGGTTGGCACTGGCTCCGATTTACTGATCTGATTTCTGGAGCCTGTGAGATCGCGCAGCCCTAAATATTTATAGTTTCAGCCTGCCCCATCCTTGACACTAGGTAGGACTAAACCTCACATGTTTAGGCTCACTCCATCCTAATTTTGGTTCAATGGGGATCAAGAAACAACTGATGTATAGTTGCTAAGATATGTACCACGTCCTAAATGGAGGGCAACTTTGTTCCTTTATAACTTTTCAATTTTTGGATTGTCATAATTCTTTTCATGAATTCTTATTATGAGGGTGCTGAGATCATGCATATAGTTTTGCGATGGTTGAACAGCCTACATGCAATTCTAAAAAGAGATATCACAAAAATTCAGGGCATGCGAATACTTACTTTGACGATTGCACCCCCCACTGGTCAACATGCAAAAAACCCTAGTCACCAGTACCTTTTTACCTGACCCTGTGTGCATGGTGAGTGTAAAGTATGTTTTGCCTCTGAAAATGAAATAAATTCAGCAGAACTGATGTGGTTATTGGCCTGATCCTTATTATGTCCCCTTTCACGTTTCCTTTCGCACCACCATGGGGTAAGCATTTATGGTTTTGAGTGAAATGTGATTCTAACATGCTGTTGGCCGACTGGCTTTTGTGTCATGTTGAATTGTAAATGTGTTCTTTATTGTTAAGCGGCCGTGTGCAGAGACATCCTAACCACAGCTGGACCAGAGGTGGAGGCTGAACTGAAAGCCGGTGAGTGAATGGGACCAATCGTCTGGTGTCACTCACATGAAACAGTTTCTGACTGATGCTTCGTCTGTTGTATTGTGTCCAGTAAAAGTGAGCCCGGAAGACGTTATTACCCAGCCTGGATTATTACCATGTAAGGCCATCTTACATGTGAATGGAAATAATGATACGAAGGTCATTGAACGTCTGATGTACTGTATCATTCAGTACTGCGAGGCACTTGAACTCAGCTCTGTGGCCATTCCTGCCCTCTGTACAGGTAAATGTTTTACTAGACATTTAAAGCCATACTTCACCCACCGAGTGTATTTTGCCTTTTGTGTATTCACTAATAGGCATTTTGAGCTCATAAAAATGTTCTCAACTTGCATTACTTCTTTTTTGGACAGAAGGCAGAGAGAACCATCCATGTATACTTAGCTTGAAGCTAAAGGACACGAACAGCTAACCATATGACCCATGTACTTAGTAATCCACAAACACTTTGATTTAAGAGAAAATAACTATTTCTTTAACCCTTCCACTTTGACCCTACCATGTATGACCACTAGCGTGCACGAGCAGGTAGGTTCAACTGCATGCACCAACCTGAGTTCCGAGCTACTGTTAATTAGCCGTGAACTGTTTATTTTGTTTGTTTATAATTTAAATCAAAGTGTTTGTGGATTACTGAGCTGAGGACACAGCTGGATTAAGCCATGGATTAAAGCCGTTCACCTAAAGGGTTTGTAAACGGACAGTTCTGCCATTCTTAGTAATCGGTCACTGTACATACACGAGGCTGGCTCTCGCTGCACTCTGGAGTCAAAAAAGTCATGCAGGAGGGAAAAAACTTCATGAGCACCAGACACATATTAGTGAGTACTTAAAAGACAAAAATACACGTTAAGGGTTAAAAACTGATATCCAGTTATCATTTTCATGGCTTGAGTCACTCAGTTGTTATTTCAAATGTACAGGAGTTGGTGGGCTGGACAGTGGTGTCGTAGCAGGTTCCATGCTCCAGGGTATCCATGCAGCCACGTCATCCTTTCCACTTTCCTCTCTCACAACCATCAGCCTTGTCTTCATCAAGAGCAAAGTTTTCCTGGCATTTAAACAGGAGGCATTGCAGGTGTTTTCCATGATCAACCAAGGTGATGAGAGATTTTGCCAATGCCTCCTTTATCATGGTTTCAAAATGTGTCTTATCGTGGAATCTGATTGATTCCTGTTACAGCACCAGTACCTGAGCTGCCTCCTGCACCACAACCACACCCTCCACCTTCTGCTCCCTCTTCTACAATCTTGAATGCTGACATAAGCCTCCTCTGTACCAGTCCTACAAGTCAGCCATCCAGCTTCCTGTTCCTCGGTCTCTCCAGAGAGGATGTTGACAGCGCCATGACAAAGCTAAAATCTCTGTATGAGACACAGTGCCTTACACAAACTGTCTAAAAGTCACAGCTGGAAGTCCTAACTCAGGATGACTTAAACAATCTGAAGCAACTGGTTGAGGAGCTGGGCCTGAATGTGCGTGAGGACCAGTCCAGCCCAGGTGACTTGGTCCTGAGTGGGTTAAAAGACGGGGTCAGCCAAGCTATGCAGATGATCAACACCTGTCTGCATGACTGCCTCAGGAGAGAGATGAAAATCAGGGAAGAGATGGATTTGTACAACCGTGTGACATGGTGCATCTTGGGAGATAACGGTACCTGGGAGAGGTTACCCTCAACAGCCAATTACAACCTGGAAACTAACAACACGGCACAAGGAATAACAGACCAGCAGAACAACCAGTGGAGTGTGAACGGGCAGAGGATGGAGGTCATAAGACAGTTCACCGGTCAAATAACAAAGCTGAAGCGTATCGTAAATCTGCCAGGTGAGAAGATGATCCTCCATGAGGAAATACACGTCAACAGAGTGTGAGACACATGAGGATACTGATACCCGAGGCCAGAATTGAGGTCTCAAGTCACAAATTTGATGGCTAAATTTTGTAAGTCAGAACTTGATTCTCTACGTCACAAGATTTTGCTTGAAAATGTAATATAAAGGTCACACAAGACTTGTTTAGGACCTGAACTTTCAGACATGCCTTAGGGGCGTACCAGTAGTCTATGTGTTACTAGCAAGTTAGACAGGTCAGAACTGAAATCATGCCTGCGGCTATTTTCTGGGTTCAACGCAGTTCAATTTCTTCTTGACCTTGAAGCTAATTTTTGGCTGATTTTCCATGATGTCATGAACATAATGACTTGGACCAACCTATGCTTCAGAAAAATGAAAAGCTACATGGTACGTTTAAACTCCAGCTTATCTGACTAACAAAATACATAGTCCCAAATTCATTCTAAGCGTGCTCCTGAAAACAAACACATTCACTAAAATATCTGACATCTTTGCTCATGTTTACATATCCATTTTTGTTAGACTTCTCTCTCCCCTTATACTGGGATAACATGGCTACTGGGGAAGGTCTGAAGGTGGTTGTGCTCCAGCCTTACTCCTCAGAGTACAGGACAGTGAAAGAGGCCTTCAGACAAACTGTCAACAAGAAGATAATGAAGGTGGGCATGCTGGAGTTTAGATTGAGGGCTTCAGTCAGTTAGATGTGCGATAGCCTTCCCCCAAGCAGTGCGGTTGTTTCGGTGGCGTTTGTCTGTTTGACTCCCAGTAGGAAACACAAAAGATCATAAGGGGTCTGGAGTGGGCCAAGAAAGAATCCATGAATTTTTTTTTGGTGTCAGTTTAGTCATTAATTTAGTCAAAGCACCACCACATGGCAACAGCAAATTACATTACACTTGGATGTCCTCCTCCTAGAGGACTGACTAGATCCAACCCAAGTCTGGTCAGAAAAACCTTAAGAACTTGGTGATGGGTTACTGTCAGGCTTTGAGTTTCTGTCCAGCAAATTTATTGAGGTGAGGCAGAGAATTTTGACATTTCACCACCCAGTGGACAACATTAGTCTGGCTTCATGCGGAGGCAAAGTGTTACTGGGTTTAACTTCCTTCTTGCTGTATGGAGTGCTCATTAGGACCTAAGAACAAAAGTTCCAGAGGCCTTGGTGGAGGGTTGGATTTAGTGTTAACACTTTCTGAATGCTTTCTTGTTTTCAGTTTTTTTCCAAGTTAATTTTAGAGTCTCAACACTTTCTTGGATTTGTTTTTTTCTACTATAGATTGAACGCCTGCAGAATGTTCATTTACGACGAGCCTATGAAGTCCAGAGGAAGCGCATTTGGGATAAATACGGACAGGAAAAGGAGGCAGGCGAAAGACTTCTGTTCCATGGGACGAGCCAAGAAAACTGCCACTCCATCATGAAAACTGGGTTCAACAGGCGCTTCGCTGGGCAGAATGGTACTTTATTTTAAGCTATTCTTGTGACTGACTATCACAAACACATGAACCGTAACTCTAACCCTAACTTCACTAATCCTAAACCATGAAAACAGCAGATCAAGAAACTTTCATATGAATATGTCTTGTCTGTTACAGAAGGTGCAAAAGTGATGACTGTTGGTTCATTTTCTATTTCTTGACTATTTTCAGCGACTACGTTCGGTCTTGGACGCTACTTCGCTGTGAATGCGAACTACTCAGCCAATCCCATCTACTCCAGGCCGAATGCTGACGGCTCTCAGTTCATGTTTGTGGCTCAAGTGCTGACCGGACACTACACATTTGGCAAAAGTGACATGAAAGTTCCTCCGCCCCGCCCCGCAGCGCTGCAAAGCCCCATGACCGCTATGACAGCGTGGTGGACGACTTTAACAGCCCCAACATGTTTGTCGTGTTCCAAGATAACCAAGCTTACCCAGATTATCTTATCACATTCAAGTGACTGCCCTCCATGTCTTGTAGTCAAAACGGTGGGTTTCCTTACAGTAGGTATTTGTATCTATACAGACATGAGAGAACTTACACTTCCAATGAATGTATACATGGATACAGAAAAATGTAGTATTTACAGTACTCTGGTACTGATGCATTTTTTTCCAGGTGTAATTTTGATGGGCCACATGCATAAAACAGCATAGAATGTACAAAGATATTTCATACATTATTACACAAAACTACCAAAATGGTGTTGAGAAAAACTTTGACTTTTGTTTTCCTACAGCAATATAATTTGTTACCTGAGGAATTGAATTCCTCTGAGTCAAACTGTATTTTGATGGCACTTAAATGAATTTAGTTTGCACTTCAACATATTTTTGACGGCATGACATATCAGATCTAACTCACCTCAGTCAGCTACTGTGTGTCTGATTTTGTCGTGACCCCACTGCCACTCAATTATTTGAGAAAATGATCCACCAAGCATTTTATTAGTTTCACCTCTTGCTCGCTGACGGTCCTGCTTTCACTTACAAGATGCTAAGCTAGGAATTCTCAACACAGGGGCAGAGCAGGACAACGTTTATGGAGGAAAATAAGACAAGAAGCAGACATTCACCTGCTGCTAGCCATCCAGTCAGTGTCATGCTAGCTGTTAGCAACTACATCTAAACACCTGCTACAGTTTCACCTGACGTTGGCTTGCACGTTCTGGAAGCAAGCTGGGAATTCTCAAGAGGAATGTCATCAGAGGTTGATGAAGACGATGTTATTGGAGTGAGCCAAGAAGTAAAACTCTTACCTGCTCGCTAGTCTTAGCCCATGTAGCACCGGTCGTTAGCGACTACATTTTGACACATGAGCTAGTTTCACCTCACGCTGTCTTGAAGTGCTGCTTTCATGTTCAAGAAACTAGCTAGGAATTCTCAAGACAGAAATCATCTCAGAGATGGAAGAGGATGTTGTGAGGAAGCTAAGAAGAAAAAGCCAGCATA
Organism: Aulostomus chinensis; assembly: GCF_037954235.1. Taxonomy (NCBI): domain Eukaryota; kingdom Metazoa; phylum Chordata; class Actinopteri; order Syngnathiformes; family Aulostomidae; genus Aulostomus; species Aulostomus chinensis. The sequence goes on from NC_141343.1 coordinate 15,973,577, forward strand.
AAAGATCTTTTTCATGATGTATTTCTCTGAGTCTTGTCATCAGAATCAGGTGTTTCTCTCCACGTTGCAACCGTGTGGTACTGCTCAACATGCTGGAATTTAACCTGCAATCAACATGTTCTCACAGGTCTGTGCTATCCTTTATTTGATTGATTTTGCAGGTGATGTACAGAGGCAAAAAACAGGGAAAATCAAGTTTTACAGATTCATATAAAAAGGTAGAAAAGGCACTTTACTCAAGCAAGATAACTTTTTTAATGCAGCACTGAAAAGGGTTGCTCATGTTGAATGTTAACGCTCCCCAGCTCTGCTCCTCCATCAGTATCTCTGGACTCTTTCAGCTCATTGTTTTGGCTTTGAGGTCACCAACCGTGCAGCGACTGGAAGGTGAAAACAACTGAGCAAAGCAGCTACAGACATGCATGAATACATTGAATAAAGAAGGCTGTTATCTGCAAGATTTGAGGACTACACTCTTTATTTCCAGACAAACTGTCATTATCATAAATGCTGAAGAAGCTCTAGCTGGTTATAAAACTACAGTTATGGAAGAGCAAGGCCTATGTTTGTATTACACGAGCAGAACGGTGCCAGGTGTCAATCATCCTGCACCAATCCTCAGGGCTTGATGGTGAGGGACGCCTGGCCATGGACCTGCCTGAGAGCAGCACAGTCCAGAACTGCGATCATCCTGGTGGTGCCGGCCCTCTGAGGGATGAAATACTCTGTCCAGAGCAGGGTGGAGCCCCCTGGGATCAGACTGAAAGCAGCAGAGTTGGGGTTAGATTCCTAAACAATGTTAGGGCAAAGGCATCCAATTATCTATATGACAAAATAAACGGTCTAGAACAGTTCAAAAGGTTCTGCAAAAATGACAAACATCCTAAACCCTTGCAGAACTTCCTTTTCCTCTGAAAGTCTTACAGTTCCCCACATGGTTGTTAATATTCTGTAAACCCTCCAGATCATGTGGATGCTCCCTTGAGATCCACCAAAAAAAAAAAGCCTAACCAATAAAGAACTCAACAACGTGACCCTCTAGCAACGTTCTTTACATCAGAGGAGAACTCATTCAAATCTTCTGGGAATATAACATTTTTAGCCTCATAAGACTAATCCATATAAATATATTTTTTATGAAAACATAAAAAGGGTATATTTCAACTGCAAAAACCAACCTGTAATATTTGGATTTAGGCTGCATGATTCCGGGACCCTCCATGCGGATGTAGACGTCCTCCAGGCTGAAGGTAAAGGGGTTTGTGAACTCCACACTCACCACCATCTCCTCATTCACTTTTCCTGGACCCGACACCTGAAGCACACGCCAGGCAACCAGTGAACAAACAGACGTAGTTTCACAAACTGAGCAGTGTTTGCTTGTGCGTCTACAACTTTTAAATTCAAGATTGCTTTCTGACCTCTACTTTGAGTTTGGGATTGCGCAGGGTGACGACTTTCATGGTGGAGACGATGTGGCCAGTCTCCTTCACCTTCCCGGTGACAATGAAGTTGAGGTTGGCTTGTTCAACTAGATGCTTCATGTACTTCCTTGACTCGATCATCATCTCCTCCTTCACACCTGCAGAACATAAACCAGGTGACGCTCAACACCCCGAAACCACTGCATAGGTTCCCCGGTGATAGAATCATCCCCCCTGCTCACTTTTGTTGGGGCCGATCTTAACAGATGGTGTCCGGAAGAGGAACTCCGAGCTGCTCACTCCGGTGTAGTAGACCACGCTCCCGCTGATGTAGGCATCCACAGTGCGTTGCTCGTCACTACGATTTACGAACTCCACGCTCAGCTCAAAGTCGTCACCCAAGTTGATCTCCAGGGTGGGTACGAGCACATCCACGTCAGCCACAGGAAGGCTGGACTTCTCTCGTCGACATCCAAACTCCTCAGCTTTTTCCAGGACGGTTCGCTCCTCTTTGCTTCCTGGAGCGGACGATGGAAACACGCGAACAAATTGGTAACAATTTAATGCGTCAATAACGTCTGTTGAATCATCCCGAATACGCAGAGAAGTTCTGGTAAAATACTGCTGGGAGCTAGAGAGAAACATCTCCCTTAAACATTTCCAGAGCATACCGAGCATCAACTACAGGGTACAGAGCAACGTTCTTTTAAACCAGCGTTCCCAGTATGTTCTGAGACTGTAGCAGTTGTACCTGGGGAACAGTTCCCTCTCAAGATGTCCAACAAGGAATCTTGTCTTATGACTTACGCAGAACCATGTGGTAACGTTTGCTCACCATAATGTTGATCATAGAATATACAAAATGGATTCTAATGAAGCCTTGTAGGGATCTTTGAACTAAGATTACAAAGAACCAATGTTCATCACCTGAGGAAGTTCTGCAAGAGAACATGATGCAAGTTGTCCGGAACGTACATTCTTACTAGGGTGTTGAACAACAATCCTGGCTATGACTGAAGGTATCAAAATCAAAAAATGAAATTATTCAGGTTAACCTAGTTGTTTAACGTGCAATAAAAACTAATGGTTACAAACTGGTTTGCTGAGACTCTGCAGGTTGACCGTCAAAGTGCCAGCATTCTCGTCACTGACCTTCAGGGAACTTGTACTGTTCGGTGATGTCTCGGCGGGTCATCGCTCCCGGAGCTTTCGTCAGAACCATGCGCCCAATATGAGAGTGGTTCACTTTGACCGGGTCCAAGGTCCCATCCTTCCTTCGGCTATAAAACACCACATCGCTGTTAACCTGTGGGCAGAAAGACAGAGAAACCCCACGACTGAGAAGGAACCTGGCTTAACCCACCTGATGACTTCTGATGGAGCTATGCTAACACTTTTAACCTACTAACATTCATTTTGCTAAGCTAACGAGTGTGGGTCTAAGCTCCTTGGAGAAGGGTTCGTTCAACAAAAACTAGCTTAAAGACACTCACCTCAGCAAATACAAAGGCAGCATCAAATGGATAGCATATCTCTCCGTGTTTGATGGCCTGGACTGACGCAGGTCCACATCTGTACATGCCTTTAGGGACCAGGAGGGAAGACTGATCAATAGTGATTTGTATCCTGAGTCAGAGCACATTTGTGTCTCTGTAAATAAAGAGCCATTCATAGAACTACAAATAACATCTGAAGCCAGTGAAGAGTTCACAAATGTTTTTTGTTTTTTTTAGTTTTTTTTTTACCATCACTGGTTTCCTGTGGCGTTGCGTCCACAGCTTGCCAGCCTCCAAAGCCAGCGGGGAGGTCTGGTCTGGACATGAAGCACTCATTCCAGCAGTGATAGTTCCTGATAATTTTCAGATATTATTTGAGAAATCAGTGACATCAATCTTTTGATGGCATCCAAATGTGCAACATATTGTGGCAGCCAGGTGAGGGGAGGCCAGTGGGATATTTTATATTGAACAATTATTGTTACTTCAGTGTGTAAGAAGGCACTACAGCACCATAGCTAATGTCATCTGCCATCCAGCCCGAGTCTTATAGACTTTCTTCTCACATATTTACACCAAAAGTCATTTGAAGGCCCGCTGCATCCCATATTGATGCCAAAGGGTGCCGTGTAGGTTGGTACAGCAGGGGTGGGAAAGCACCCCTGTTTGGTGAGAAAACAGAACAATTTTTAAGCCACTCAAGCTCATCAGAAGCAGCAAACTATGTGGCGTGGTACCAGACGGAATCCCTGGTGCGGTTGCGGTCTATCCTGCCATTCTCATCCAGGATGATGTCAGTCTTCAGGTTTCCATCATTGTCATGGGCAGAGAAGAAGTTAGTGACAACACGGGAAGGGATGCCCAGACATCTCAGGACTGGGAAAAAGAAAAACAACATCAAAAAGGGAATCTTTCAAGATATTTTCAGCCTCTAAAATCCCATCAAGCTCTCACAGGTGTTGAAGACAGCAGCATAGACCCAGCACTGAGCATAGCGGACGGGCATCTTGCTGCTGGCGTAGGCGAGGAGAATGTCAGTGCTGCCAGTCCAGGAGGTGGGTGGCACCCCATAGGTGTAGTCACCGCTCCAGCTCCCCACCAGGACCCCTTCGTCATCACGAGAGTTGAGCTGGAAGAGATGACAAGATGATCAATGACATTGATACAATGAGGAAAAGGTACCATATGTATTCAAGTAAGTAAGTAAAACTTTATTTGTATAGCGCTCTTCACAGTACTAATACACAGAGTGCTTTACAGTAAAAAACAGATAGAACAGAACAGTCAGGTGACCGATATCACCGACACAACAACAAAAACAACATCAGTAATAAAAGCCATAGCTTTGTGACAGAGGCCGTCTGACATAGGGTGCAAGTGCATTTTTCACCAGCAATCAATAAGAAGACCATACAGCTGTACAAATGAAAATAATGGAGCCCTGGAGAGGGTGTAGCCTCAGGCCTACGCTAGGAAGGCTTGCCGGAACATACGGGTTTTGAGCTGCTCTCTAAAGCTGTCCACGGACTGGGCAGCTCTCAGAGCCTGAGGAGGAGAGTTCCAGAGACGTGGTGCCGCTGCTGCAAAGGCCCGATCACCTTTAGTTTTTAATTTAGTGCGGGGCACTGCCAGGAGCCCCAGGTCAGCTGACCACAGAGAGCAACTGGGGGTGTGATGGTGGATGAGGTCACAGATGTAGCTGGGAGCAGAGCCGTGGATAGCCTTGTAAGTGAACAGTAATAACTTGTACTGGATCCTGAACGTAGCAGGTAACCAATGTAGGGCAGCAAGTATTGGTGTGATATGACAAGATTTCTTAGACCTGGTGAGTAATCTGGCGGCTGCATTTTGGACCAGTTGGAGACGGTTTATGGATGCTTGGTTTAGGCAAGAGAAAAGTGCGTTACAGTAATCGAGCCTGGACGAAATAAAAGCATGTACGGCCATCTCCAGCTCTGAGTGCGAGATGATGGAACGCAATTTGGCAATGTTTCTTAAGTGAAAGGAACAATTACGACTCAGAGACTTTACATGATTGTCCAGGAGCATTGAATGATCAAAATGTACACCAAGGGTCCTGACACTAGGACAGGCGTTGTTTTTGAGAGGGCCCAGATGATCTCCTAGCCTGGCTGTGACACTGTCAGAGGCAATGACGAGCACCTCGGTCTTGGCTGCATTTAACTGTAGGAGGTTGTTCACCATCCAGCCCTCGATGGCGGCCAAACACTCCAGCAGAACGCTGAGACATTGCATATTCTCGGGCCTGAAAGAAAAATGCAACTGGATGTCGTCCGCATAACAATGATATGCTACACCGGGAAAAGTCCTGATGAGCTGGCCGCAGGGTAGGATGGGGAAGGTACCGCAGGGTAGGTACTGTCACATTTTGGCAGGGCAAACTGTCCCTCCAACATCAACCACTTGTCCTTTTTTTCCAGGGTAGTGGGGGGCTGGAGCCTACCCCAAATGTCATGGGGCAAGAGGCGGGGATATTCTGGACAGGTCGCCAGGCCACACAGGGACTGTAAACCAGTCACACCTACTCTGTCTCCACTTAACCTGATGTAAATGTTTGGGAACCCACAGAGAACAAAGTCTGCACAGAAAGGCCATGACCAGCTTAAGGCTTTGAACTCAGAATCTTCTTGCTGTGAGGCAACAGTCTTAACTGCTGCACTACCATGCTGCACACCCAGGCCGGCCAATGCGTGATTCATCAAACTAATGGTGTTCCTGTTCATTTTGGTGTGACCAGTCAGCCAGCATCCCCAGTAACAGGACCCCTGCCTAAGCCAAGGAGCCGTGTACATTAGAAATCTAACAAATTACACCTACGATGACAACTCAAAATGCCTGCTTTGTTTCAGTGCCCAAAATGCTGGTCTTTGAGATGGAATTTTGGAATCATGGTCAAATCGTGGGGGAGCTCTTTGATGATATAAATAATGATCAGGATCAGGGCTTCTCACCATGGCCGAGGCCTTCCTGGCCACCCTCACTGGGTCTGCTCTGTTGGTCAGGGGCATCTCAGACTTGTCCATGATGTACAGACAAGCATCCAATACTCCATAGTTGAACTAGAGGCAACCACAACAAACAAATCAAAATCAATCAATAAAAATATGAAGTTCACTTAAGTCCTGAGATCAGTTGTTCTACCACCTGTCCATAGTTCCAGTCCCTCTCAGCGACGTCATCATAGGTACCGTGGTAGATGATCCCCATCTCAGTTAGCACACACTCCTCCCTCTCCTTGTCATCATCCAGAAACACGGCGTCCTCTGAGGGAAGAGGAAGTACAGCGTCATGTTCTTGCTCATTGGTTCAATTAAAAACTCTACCGACTGAACCAACCTGCCACCCAGGGATTAAAGAGGATGTAGACGTCTCGGTGGTCATCCTGTCTGGTCCTCCGGATGCCGTAGGGGGTTACCACAGCAACAAACATGTGGTACTTCCCCACAATGCAGGTTGCCAAGGGGGTGACGCCCATGGTGATGATATTCTCAGAGGAGTCAATAATGCGTCCAGCCCAGGAGCTCTGACGCTCGGCGGTGGGGAAGACAGGGATGTAGGTGCCCTTACTGTACTGGGGGCTGGGTCCTGGGCCAGAGAGGACAAGAGGCTGTTACAGGAACAGGATTGGATTTAAAACCTCCTTTTCACTAAGATTAGCAACTATTAAGCCCAACTTGGCCCCTGGTAGCCTTTTTTATTCAGAAATAAAAACAATACGGAAGCCTGGATGGGCACATGAGGAAGAAAAGTTTAAAAACATTGCCAAAGGAGAGGATTTTCAAAAATACTGTAATTTCAAATGATTTCCACTTGGATTTTATGACTTTTATAACACAGAGTGGTGAACGGTGCCTCTCGTGGCTGAATTGAGTATTACAATGACAAAAATGATCTTGATGATTATTTTTCAGCTTTTTTTTTTCTAAACACATGAAAAAAAAAAATCCTAGCAAAACCTTTCCCCCACGTAAAAAAACTTCCACAATAAATTGCACCTTTGGCTCAGACTTTTTCCCTCATTTTACTGTCACAACGTCTGTACATTTGAAAACCAGCTAATGTTTCATATAATGAGTGCAAGAACAAACTTTTAGACAAACGCAGTGCTTTAATGTAGGCTACAACACAGCGGTTAGCTCAGCTGTCTCACCCATGAGGAACTCCAAAGCGAATTTGTCCTCAGCAGGTTTGAAGGGACGGTTGAAGGTGACCTTGATCTGGAACTCTTGGCCTCTTCGGACAATCAGTTGATCGGAGTAGTAAAACTTAGTGTGGTGAAGCTTCTTGTTGGTCTCTTCTAGTCCGCTGACCATGTTCACGTCCCAGATGTCCAGAAACTCTGAGAGGAAAAAAAAATTAGAGAGAAGCCTGTCAATCATTCATCGCCACAGCTTTTTGCTGTCCTGTCGAATTTTACCCTCTATCGCTACTATGCCTGTCAGAGCCTTCATCTCTCTGCGTGGGTGGGTGGAAGTGGGTGGCGTTTATCCAGATTCCATGTCACTCATGTGCCAATCATGTTCTAAACCTTTCAGCAGAAGAACAGAGTGGTTCTTCAGCCAGCGACACTTGGACTCTTGTCTTATGTCACTGTTTAAGTCTTGTAACTTCTGAAACTCAGACTTTCACGCCACAGAATACGTAGTTGGATGATGCAGCGTGGGATCATGGGAGTTGTTGTCCTTGCTGTTAAACTACCAAAAATTAAAAAAAAAACAAAAGCGTCAAAATCATTAATATTTCTCACACTGGTCAAATAAGAACATTTGAAGATGTTGGGTTCTTAACTGAGAACCAACAGCAATAAAAATCAGCTGTTCAAATTCTTTTGGATGTCGAAGTACCAGGAGGATGACGCAGTCGCTGGGTGACCAAATGAACTGCATCGTTATGAACTTTTCCACATGTGGACCAGTTACAAATTTGTAATTACTGTTTAAATACTTGAATAATCGGTTCAAATCTCATTACCTGTTAGTAGCTATAGAGATAAATAAAAGAGAAAAAACATAATTTACTTATCAAAATACTAACTACAAATATGTCCTCTCTGAGCTTCCACAGATGCATGTCTCACCAGTCAGAGGCGGAAGTCCTCTCGGAGTACCAAAGAACTCAAACTCCGGTACGTCCGAGGTGTCAGCATTGGAGCTGGCGGTGGGAGCCGCGGCACGACCACGGTTTGGGACCTTCGGGGGAGGGCCGGTGGGAATAGGGGGAGCGGGGGAGGGCGTCACAAGGTCACCTTGGTTGGACATGGCGGTGATGGTTGAGGGTCAATGTGGCCTTGTAGGACTGGAAGAGGGGGACAAGGGTTCACCAATAAAACACATTTCCAAGATCACAAACGTGTCTGGAGGAAAGTTTGAGCAGATTAAGAGGTGAGAGGCAGAGAAACGCTCGTCATGCTTTACTGGAGCTTCAGGAAAGACAAAAACAGTCAAATAAATAAAAATATCAAGCTCAGTCCAGCCAAGCAGAAGTACCCAAACATGGGGCAAAAACACCCAGGGTTCAGAAGACTTTATACAGAGACAGTCGGGCAGAGCTGAGCGAGTCGCCATAAACACTCGCTAGTGGGGCAACAAGCCTCAGGTGTGGGGGCTGCAGGGGAAGGTGGGCGTGGCCGGTTCTGAACCTGAGCTCATGTCTTAAACATGTTGTTGCTTGGTACTTCTTCATTTCTAAAGGCTGAATTCTCTCCATGGCTTTTCACATCTGCTCACCATGTGTGCAAAATGTTTCAGTATTCCCAAGCGGCTCTTCTATTCAGGAAATAAAGCGAGTAAACAATAAAACCTGTGAAAGCAGAGATTTCCAACAGGCCTAGAACACAACTGCTAGTGGTTTCCATGTGTTTGTGGCTGGAGGGAAGTTTACGGTCTCTCCTCTTCCTGTACAGTCCTGGTATAGAATATTTATTCACTTTCCCTCCTCAAATACTGTTTGTTATTCTGGTCGCGAACACAGAGCATTAATTCTAACTAAAAATAGCTCAGATTATTATTGCAACAACCTTTTTTTGTTTTTTAATTTGAGTTCCTCATTTTAAGTTGTTTATTGATCAATGTTACCAGAGACAGACGATGAACTGAAGTGAAACTTGTCATAATGTACGATTAGCTCAACGAGCATCGTGAGAACTGGCTTGATGAGGACTTGAACGTGATGAAGGCTCATTCAGTTCTTCAAAACGCAGTCAAGCAGAGAAAACTTGACCCCTGAACTACTGGGCATTTTCAGCTCTGGTGTGACTCGTGAAAGCATCAAACACAGAGGAGCCGTTACATCGGGTCCTGCGGTTCAGGAAGTCGCTGGCACGCTGATGATAAAAGTGCGACTGATTTCACTCATAAAGACAAAGGAAGTGCTTTCCCTCGATGTGGCGGCAGGCAGCCAGCACCTGCCTGGGGGCGAAGCCCACAGCTGGGGAAGGTGGGTGTGGACCGCTGGATGAGGGTGTGTCGCGGTGGAGCACAGTGAGGGCTCTGTTCCCACCTTAATACCACCGATAGACCTGCTCACTGTCTGGCATAGGCACAGACGGGCAGGACCGCGGGTTTGGAAACACTGGTTTAATATCCTGTGCAGCCCCAGCGTGGCCCCCCAGGACCCCTCAACACATTCATGCACTTCTTTTTTCTCTTCTTCACAGTTTAAGCTGTTGCAAACCATTTGGCTAGACTTGAAATATTTAAATAACTCATCAGCAGAAACCGATGAAAGTGAGGGAGGGCCACTCAGGTTGGCCAATGACCAAAACGCATCAGTGTATTTAATGTATTTTCAGCAGTACTGCAGAATGTTGCAGATGTGTTTTATTTTTGTAAAATATTGTTTTGGTCATTGCCATTTATTTACTTTTTGTAAAATATTATTATTTATTTCATTTAGTAACATATTAGTATTTATTTTATTTAGAAAAAGTTTTTTTTAATATTTGTATTTGCTTTGTGAAATTCTGTCATTTCATAACAACACATCAGTGTTTATTTTATTTAGCAAAATATTGGTATTTAATGTGAAAGATATTTGTATTTAGTTTATCTAATAAAATGCTGTCATTTATCTAATGAAAACATCAAATATAAATATATAAATATTTTGTTTTGTAAGACATTTTACTCAGCAACACATTGTTCTGAAAACTCTCCTGCACAAAATGTATTTTTGGCTGGTAAAAGTTGAAAAAATACACATTTCACAGTAAGTTCTTGGTTCCAGTGATAACATTTGCTTATTTTATTGCAGCATTGCAGTAGAGCTGTTGCACCGAATCCTGCAGATGTTCTGTGAGTAAAGCAATAAATAAGTAGAATCATTCACCTCGTACGTAACAGCAGTACTGATGTGTCAGCACGGATGTTTGTTGCCTTTGAATTGTGGTTGAGAAGTTGAAGCGGCTCTAAATCTGTCAGATTACTGTGTCACATCTACGTGCCACACACGCATGCACACACACGCACACTTCTAACACAACTTTGGTAAAAGCTGACGCAGGGGAATCGCGGGCAGGTTGGGGGATAGCAGAAGTGAGCCTTGTTGTTCGCGGAGGTTGAAAACATCTGCAGGCTTCTGCAGCTTCATCAGAAAGTCTTCAACCATGATTTGCACTCACCGTTTACACATTTGCATGAGCACCTTCACCGACAGAGACAACGTGTGGTTCACTTGGAAAGGTTCCATCACTTCTAAACAACCCACAGAAGCTGGAGAGGATTCATCCGCGTATTCGGGGCTGCGAGTTATTAGCATGTCGTGGAATCTTTGGGTTCTTACCTGGATGGTCTCCTCAGGCAGAGCTGATGGCGGCAGAGTCGGAGAATCGCCTGCTGGCTGCCGTCCGGGAGTCTCCTCTTATATACCCCACCAGGCGAGGAGGAGGCTGCCCTCCATGAGTGTGTTGGAGGCTCCTAACACAGGGGGCGGGTCCCCTTGGTGGGGGGGCATACAGTCATTAAACGTGGAGTGAATATGAATTTTGTCTGGAAAATAAACAAACACCTCCTTTATTAGTTGCCTCTCCTGTTATTAAGTTTCTGGAGGCATGTGGGACACGCCAGAGAACATTGGAGAACCACAGCATCTGTGTGTGTGTGTGTGTGTGTGTGTGTGTGTGTGTGTGTGTGTGTGGGGAGATGGGGCTGTCATGGGTGTAACTTAGGAACAGGATGTGGAATCTGTGATCGCAGTAAAAACCACAGCTGGATGAGGCCTTGGCTGATCACGGCATTCAAACGGAGCGCCGCTTCTGTCAATGATCCGTCAGTTTGAACGTGCCCATCAACACTTTAACCAAGTTGCTTTGTTTTTGGGAACACGTAGAAGGAACAGATCATGTGACAGATCAAGTGGCATAGGACTTCTGGAGTGTGGCAAAGAAATGAGTCCAGAAATCTTGAAATAAGTTAACATAGTTGAGCGTCTGGTTCCCTCATCCATCGCTAACTTCCAGAAACAAAGTCCATGGAGAACAATCGTTTTTGTTCTTACACACATCCTGACAGGTGACAGGTTGAGGGCAATTCCTTGCTAGGCTAACATTAGCTTTGTACTTCTGACAATCACACTGACACATAAAAAAAATCATAAAAGTGGTGGTCGTACACAAATCCAATGCAACAATCCCATCCTTTGGTTGAGGGAACCCACGGAGATGCTAACTTTCTGTTGGACAGCAAAAAAACACCAAACCCTGCAGATTTCTCTTCAACTAATTTACTTAGCGCTTACATGTACACAGATTTTTGGAGTTACCGGAATATTCAAGGGTTCTGACATTCCACGGTAATGACTGAACTTACTCACCTGAATAACTCTGAATAGGAGATGAAAGCTAAGCTAAGATGCCATAACGTCCTACCGCTCAGGTCGTGTGTAGCTTGCACCCGATTTGGAAACAGTGTTCCGTCTGTTGAGTTCAGTTTATTATGAGGTCTATGGCCGCTTTTAGTAGCACTTATTTTTGAGCCCACTCCTGTTTGGCGATGGCACATTTCATCACGTTGTTGGTTTGCTTTTGGGATTTAGAAGTGTTGGGTTTTGTCATCACTTCCAGGACACCACCAGTGGGCGTTTGTCTTTCCAGCCGGGGACGGACTCTCTGTTCTGGCATCTCCTGAGAGTTTTTAGGTTTAACCTGTAGTCGTCATTAAAAAAAAGAAGAAGAAGAAGGAGAAAAAGTCCTCCTGTGTCTATTTCAGTTGCTAACTTTTTAGCTTAAAATAACATTTTCATCATTATTTTTGATGGAATGCTGGGTTTTGCCGCGGCTGGAAACTTATTTACTCCAACTCTGACCTCCAAACGTGTGTCCCTGCTCTTGAGCTAATTAACTCCAGCTAGCTTGAAGCGCTGCTTTCAGGGATTTTGGTGTTCGGGCAGAAATCACAACAGAGAAGAAAATAGGCCTAATTGTACGCCTCCATTTGCACACACAGTCCTTGATTTTGTCTATTTTCTGCACATGGATGTGTGGTGTCCACCAAATGCCTGTCGCTTAGCTCATTCCAAGCCTGTTAGCTTGTTTATGCAAGCATACTTTACACTGTCAGAAATCTGTGTCAAACATTCTTATTTTTGTATAAGATAATAAATTGAAGCGGTAATTAAATTGGGGATGAACTTGTATAATACAGAACTAAGGACCCCTACATAAGTGGAGGCAAGACGATCTGAATTATTGATGTCAGGCTTATGTGGCAACAAGGAATGGAGGAAGCTTCAAAGAAAAAAAGATCCTAATCTACTGCTAGTTAGCTTAGTTAGCAACTGCATTCTTAAACCTCAGCTACTTTCAGATGCTGCCGCTGAGGAGAGTCCATGGGAAAGCAAGTCCTTCTCACCTAGACATCTATAAAAAGCAGCATGAGTGAAAACATCCATCATGGTCAAATTCAGGGAACGGACCTCAAAACAACAACGCGGGTGCTAACAGCAGCAAATCAGTACGGCTGGTTCAGTCCTTTCCACAAACAGGGTTTGTATTTTATACCCCCGAGTGAAGCTGAAGGAAAAGCTGAATCATTTAGGACGTAATCTAATGTTGGTGCTTGCGTGCAGCCAGCGACGCCTCACAGCCAAGGTGTCATGAAAGAACCCACTGTGAGCAAACACATGTAATTTTACATTATAATGTATTACAGCCTGTGAATAAATCAAGTTGATATTTAAAAGGAGTGAAAACTAATTCACGTCCCAGTGGGAGGAAGAACAGAAAACAAACTGGAAAGCTAAATCACGAGCAGACGTAGAATCTTTATTTAGAGGATGAATAGAAAGTGAATTGAATTCCTTTGTTTGATCGTCTCAAACACCTAACTTTTAGAATTTTACTTGTGAAAACGTGCATCACTGTCAGACCTACTGCAGCAGCTCCTCGCATGCGCACAGCGGCTCTGTCCACTTTGACAAATCTTGCCTTGAGTGCTGACTACCGGCTAACGGTTAAACCGTGAACCTCAACCGACAAAACAAAACGTTTCCACCTAGAAGAGTGACTGTTCCTACTAGTCGTGGCCTAAGATGGCTGACCTCTGGACGTATCAAGCTGCTGAAACGTATCTGTTTGAATCAGGATAAAAACAGGAAGAATGGGGTTTGGTAGCTGAGTTTGCAAGGTGAAGGTATGCTAACCCACACATTATCAAGGGTGTCAAGTCATAATGACTCCTCTACCAGGTATTAAATACTGTCATAGATGCAAAAGATTAAATGACTGCCCTTTCTGTCCTTCCTGGTTGTCTAAGCAACAAAGTTTTATTTGATTTACCCAAAAACATGTGGACTTATTGCTCACACATCACACTCTATTTTGGGAGTTTCTATCAATATTTTTACTGCTTTTGTCCAATACTTGTCTTTTATCTTCTGTCCTGTGTATCAGTTTGGAGTTTTGTTCTGCATAACAATTTTAATCATTTCAACCAGATTTAGAGATCAGATGGAGGTTCATGTCAGCATTGATTGATTGTCTTTATGTGGAGGCAACTTCAGAAGAACTCTTCCAATATCCATCCATCCATTTTCTGCCACTTATTCCTGTTAAGGGTCGCGGGGGCTGGAGCCTATCCCAGCGGCTACGGGCGAGAGGCGGGGTTCACCCTGGACAGGGAATATATATTAAAAAAATAATCTACACTTACATAATCTTTGTTTCGTTTGTGTAGTTTTTTTGGATTATATGAAAAAATAAACTTTTTAATTAAGTCCAAATTTAGTGTGATTTATCTTGTGGGTGCCAGCATGCAAATGCAAATGAATAAAGTTTAATACAGTACCTTTTCACAGAAATAAAATACAAATAAGAAGCGGGGGTAGTACAGCAGTACATTAGAGTATTCTGTGTGTGTGTGTGTGTGTGTGTGTGTGTGTGTGTGTGTGTGTGTGTGTGGTTTTGGAAGTTGTCGTATGAACCCAACGTGCCATCGCACAACTTCCTGTCATCTTGCACAAGCGTCAGAAACCCACAGGTCCGTCTCTGTGTGCCTTCTGTGTTTGTGCAGGAGCTCAGTGGCATCCAAACCTTCAAATTCTAGCAGCCAAGTTCCACAAAACAGAACTTGTTCTTCCTGTAAAAGGCACAAAGGAACCAAAAAGAGGAAGCGGAAGGACGAGAGGTTAGAGAACTGATGGAGGCGGAAGATGAAGTGTGCAGCCCAGCTGTGAATGGAGGTAAGTTCAGTAGTACTGAAGTTCTTTGAGGCACTTTACTACTTTGCTGAAGTTTTCAAGAACTCTTCAACAGCAACTAGCCGACTGACACCTGCTACATTCGTGTGTGTTTTTTTCATCCAGCCTATCCGGTACGCAGCACCGAGGAAGTACTTCTTCCTTTCTTCACAGATGAGAGCCTGCCTGTGGCCATGCACCTCAACCATCCTCCTGCCTCCCACGCTGTCCCCCCTCAACCCCTGGAGCTTCGTCTGGTTCTCCTGGGGAGGAAAGGTGCAGGGAAAAGCGCAGCAGGCAATACAGTTCTAGGAGGAGGATTTGAGAGTGGCAGGCCCACTGAGGAGTGTGTAAAGGGGAGAGCCGATGTTGCAGGGAGAAATGTCATGGTCGTGGACACCCCTGGGTGGGAGTGGTACTACCCACTCAACAGAACCCCTAACTGGGTGAGGAGAGAGACTTTACGGAGTGTGTCGCTTTGTCCTCCTGGACCTCACGCTGTGCTGCTTGTGGTTCGGTCCTGTGCCTCAGTCACAGAGGCGTACATCTCTGAGATAGAGCAGCACCTAGAGCCGCTGGGAAAGGCGGTCTGGGATCACATCATGCTGCTGTTCACCAGGGGAGATGAGCTGGGCCTGGTGTCCATGCAGCAGCGGATCCTGAGCAGTGGACCAGCACTCAAGAAACTCCTCCAGAAGTGCAGGAACAGGTACCACGTCATAAACAACTTGAGCAAAGGTGACGGGACGCAGGTTAAAGAGCTGATGAGGAAGCTGGAGGAGATGGTGGACGGAGGCAGCTATTTGGAGATGAATCACGCCGTTCTCTTGGATCTGGAAGCAGACAGAACGAGGAGGGCGAGGGAGAGGAGGAAGAAACAACGGCAGATGGAGGCGCAGATGCAGAGGGGAACTATCAAAGCCGCTCTCATGGGTGAGTTCTCCTCAGGATATGACTCCTCTCTTGTAGAAACGGAAAGAAAAAGTGTTCACAGCGACAGACTCTATTGACACGGTGGTCATTTTTGTCTGACATCACTGGCCTGTTTAAGTTCTAAGCTAGCTAGTTAACTAGCTAGTTGCCAGGCAAAGCTGAACACTGTGGAACATTTAGCAGCTAAAGAGAGAGAAGATACTTCCCTCTGTTGCTGCGGGTTGCAGGAAAAGTGCTTAATCACAAAAAGAGAACATAAAAGTATGTTTGTTTACATTTTTGTTTTTACATTTTTCTCTTTTTCTTTAACAGAATCTCTTCTGTAAAGTTAAAGTAAACTCCCAGTAAGTTAATTCATTCATCATCATCATGTACAAAAAGAGAATGCATATGATCAGAGCGTCGACCCATAGTGACGAACGTCACTAAAGATGATGGAATACGTGGACGCTGCTCACAGACTACGAACAAATTCAACTGGTCTTTGTCTCCCTCCAGGTGAGGATCTTCAGGCGTCCCAGTTAGACGCCCACCATTCGTTCTCAAAGACTCCCCGACGTCTGCAGGAGGTCCGGCTGGTTCTCCTGGGTGAGCGCGAGACGGGAAAGAGCTCTGCCGGGAACACAATCCTGGGGGACACGCGCTTCTTCCAGGTGGGAACGGCAACAGAAGAGTGTATCCGTCACCAAGCGGAGGTGGCCAAGCGGCAGGTGACGGTGGTGGACACACCGGGCTGGGAGGGCGGCGTAGCGGGGACCACACCTGAGAGGGTGCAGAGAGAGATTGTCGGTAGTGTGGCCTTGTGTCCTCCGGGTCCCCACGCCATCCTGCTGACTTTGAGGGTGGACATGCTGGTGAGGGCCGGACATGTGAGGGAACATCTGGAACTTCTGGGGGAGGGGGTATGGCGGCACACCATCTTGCTCTTCACCCACGGGGATCAGCTTCGCCAGGGGGTGGATATCCAGCAGTACATCCTGGGGGGAGGCAAGGACATGCACTGGCTGCTGGACAAGTGCAGGAGGAGGTATCATGTGATTGGCAGTGGGGATGGCGGAGGAAGCCCTGTATCGCTGCTGGATAAGGTGGAAGCGATGGCGGCAGCGAACCGGTGCGAGGCTTTCTCTGACCTGGTGCTGGAGGTCAGGAATCTGAGCCAGCAAAGGAACGAGCGATTCAACCAACGCTTGAAGGACATGTCCGATAAAATGCTTCGTCAGGAAGTGGAGCTGAAGAATATGAGAGAGAGGGAGATGAGGAGCATCCGCTGGTTCTTCGATCGTAAGAAGAAGACAAAACCAGCTGGGAAGGCCGACGTCCAAAGGGAGGAAGAGGAAGATGAGGACAGGACGACTGACGAGAGGAAGAATGATATCGGCGAGCTTGAGGAGAGAATTCGCTGGCTGACGGAGGATAAAGAGAAAGAAATTCAAGATCTGAGCATAGAGAATGAGAGAATACGCGTGGCACTGAACCAGAGCACATGGGACGGCGACAGAGCGATGCTCCAACTCCAGCTGAAGGAGCACGAGATCCAGGAGCTGAACGAAAGAATCGATGAGCAGCAAGTGAAGCTGCTGGGTCTTGAATGTGCCAGCACCAAAAAGGAACAGGAGAGGAAACAGAGGGAGAACGCCATTAGAAGAGAGTACCAAGAGGGGATGAAGGAAAGTGTAGAGCATCACGAGAGAGAGAAAGCAGCATGGATGGACGCTGTTGATTCTTTAAGAGCAGAAGCTGAAGAGTTGAAAAGACTCAATGAGAGACAAGCACAAGAAACGGAACTGAAGCTGCTGGAAAAAGACAAAGCAACAGAAGAACTGATGATGAAAGCCTCTGGAGAAAAGCAGCGAGCATGTGAAGAAGACATGGCAAGGAAAGTTGAAGAGATGAAATCACAACATCTGGAGGAGATAGAGAGAAAAATGCGAGAGAAAGAGGCTGAAATCCGTGACTTAAAACAGCAGCATCGGGATGAGATGGCCAGAAAAATCAGCCAACTAGAAAAAGTGATGGAGAGCAGGAGAGTTGAACAGCAAGAAGAAGTAGAGCAGCTGAAAGAAAAGATGGGAAAGAACAAACAAAAGCATGCAGATGAAATGAGAGACATGCATGAAAAACAACAAAGAGAGATGAGAGAGATCAAAGAGCAGATTGAAAAGGACGTCGAGCAACAGATGCAGGCTCGAGAGAGAGAGCTGGAACAAGATCGCCTCTACATGCAGGCAGAGATGCAGGAAGCTGGAAAAGAAAAAGAAGGGATTCTCGTGAAACACAAAAAAGAGGTGGAGCAAAAGTTGCTGGGGAAAGAAAAAGAAGTGGAAGCCTTAAAACTGCAGCATCAGGATGAGATGGCAAGAAAAGCAAATGAAGTGGATGAAGTGATGGCAGCGAGGAGGGTGGAAATGGAGGAGGAAATGGACAGAAAAGTGCGAAGGGTGCGAGAGGAGTACGGCGGTAGAATCAGGGAGATGGAGCGAGAACGAGAAAGAGCAACGAAAGAGCTGACGGAAGAATTCACAAAGCAAAGACAAGCCGAGATAGAAGAGTTAGAACGAAAACATGCCTCCGAAATAGAAGAGAGGAGGAGAGAAAACCAGAAAGAGAAAGGAACAATGATTGAAAAACACAGAAGGGACATTTTGAAAGAAATGAAAGACAGAGACAAACAAATAGAGGCATTAAAATGTCAGCACGTTCATGAACTTGAGGAGAAAATGCAGAAGGAAAAGGAAAAGCTTGTTTTGAGTCACCAGAAACAGCTGGAGGAGAGCGTGAAAGAAAAAGAAAAAGAAATAGAGGAGCTGAAATTTTGGGTGGAGGAAGTGAGGGACAGACTGGAAGAAAAGGACAAGAGTGAGAGAAGTTATTTCAGTTGCAAGGAAGAAACAGAACAAAGACTGAAAGAGAAAGAAAGGCAAGTGGAGGCCATGACGGAGGATTTAAAAGAGCTGGAGCGAAAACTGCGAGAGACGGAGGAGGAGAGAGAACAAGAACGGCAAAGTCACAAAGAGAAAGAGCAAGAAATGGAAAAGTTAATTCATGAAACACAGCAAAGAAAAGAGGAAGAGCGAGAAAGACTGTTAAAGGACATGGAGAGCAAAGTAAGGGAGAAGGACAGCGAGATGCAACGCGTCCAACAGGGAGCCGACTCCAGGGAGGCAAGATGGCGGGAAGAGCAGAGGAAGAAAGACCAGAGAGCAGAAAAGGAAATAAACCGACTGGCAGAAATAAGTGACATCAACGCCAAAGACTTGGCGCGTGTGCAGTGTTGCTTAGCAGAGAAGGACCACGAGCTCCACCGGGCCACCGGGACTCTGATAGAACTCGATCGGCTGCGCGGTCGCGCCGAGCAGGAGGTGCGAAAAGTGGCGGAGCTCGCGGTGAAAGAAGAGGAGCTCAATCGTTTGCGACAGCGAGACAAAGACAACGAGAAGGAGGTCGCCCAGCTGAGGCTGACCATCGAGCAGACTAAGGCGGAGCTGAAGGAGCTCACCGACAAGATGGAGGCGGAGATGACCTGCATGATTGAGGGCTACGAGAAGGAGCTGGAGAGGAAAAACAAGAGCTTCGAAACAGTGGCGAAGCAGAAAGATGGCGCTTTAAGGTGTCTGGAGGAGAAGTACAAGGAGAGTCAGACGAGAGTTGAGGAGCTGCAGGAGCTAAAGGAGAGAATGAGAAAAGAGGCAGATGAGCTGGTCAAAGGGAGGGAAAGGGAGGCGGAGGAGAAGTTAGCAACAAGGGAGCAGGAAGTGAAGAGACGCCAGGAAGAGTTGCGTAAACGAGGGCTCGAACTTGATGCCAAAGAGGGAACGCTTGGAAGTAACGAAGAAATACTTAGAAGACGGGAGGCGAGTTTGGAGGAGAAACAGAAAGAACTCGAGGAAAGACACAAGCGAAGCAGGCAGAAGAAAGAGCAGGAGCTGGAGGGCCTGCTGCGAGCGCTGGAGGGCAAACAGGAAGAGCTGAGTGTTCATGGGCGGGACCTCCAGAGGAAGCTGAGAGGCCTAAAAGATCAAGGCAGAGAGCTGAACGACCGGGAGAGTTTCTTAAGAAAGGAGGAGCGGGAGCTGCTCAACTGGAAGTCTGAGTTACAGGTGCAAAACCAGCACGTAACCACGACAACGCAGCAGCTGGACGAGATGGGGCGGGGCCTGGCGCTGCTGAAGGAAGAGCTCCGAGGCAAGGAGGCCAACCTAAAGACCTCGCTGAAGAAACTGAGAGCATGGCAGCTGGATCTCGAAGAGAGAGAGGCGGAGCTTAGCCGGAGAAAGCGGAAGGATGTAGCGGACGGAAGGTGTTTGATGTACCAGGAGGTCAGCGTGGGAGGAGAGGAAGAGAGGGAGGGAAGGAGAGGAGGAAGAGAGAGAAAACAGGTGCAGACTGATGACGAGAGTTATGACTCTCCTTGTGAGACGGCGCCGGCAGAGGTGCAGGAAGAGGCGAGAAAGAAAGACAACGAGGAGCAGGAGGGGTCAAAGGTTATAAGGGAGGTTGAGGTGTCATCCAGAGGCCCAGGGGGTGAGTTGAGGGTGATGGTGTTAGGGGAGTGCTGGTCCTCTCGCTCCCCAGCTGGAGTCACCATCTTGGGGGGAGAGGCGGCCGCACTCACCTCCTCTGGATTCAGGCCTTGGAGAGGTCAGGTCGCTGGACGCCACCTGGTGGTCGTGGAGCCGCTCGGTCTGAGGTGGCGAGATGGACCAGGCAACGCCAGCTTGCTTCAGAGGAGCAGCATCCTGGAGAGCCTGACCTGGTGCCACCCAGGTCCTCAGGTGGTCCTCCTGCTGGTGCCTGCCTTCATCACCTGCACACAGAAGTACCGGCGAGCGCTGGAGGAACACGTGGGTCTGTTGGGGGGGGACGCATGGCAGCGCTGCCTGCTGGTCTGCACCTGGGGGGAAACTTTAGGAGAGAGGTGGGAGCAGCACATCCTGAGGAACGGCGAGCTGGCGGGGCTGGTGGAGCGATGCGGAGGCCGTTTCCACGTCCTGACCAGCAGAGGGAGCCGCTCTCTGACAGAGGCTTTAGTGGAAAAGATGGAGGACATGGTGGCTCTGAACAGCAGGGACAATCATCGCGAAATATGACAGCGTGTGAGATGCGATAATAAAGTGAACCAAACATTGTAGCACTCCGGCTCTTCATTCAAGTAAAAGTACAACTGTCGCCGTGTAAAAGGATGAGCAGCAACAGTATTTTCAGAAAAGTTGCGTTCCTCTACAAACTGTAAAAGGCAGACTTTTCTTATTCATCTTCTTTGAGGATTGTGTTCAACCACGTGATATTAATTAGTTCATCATCAGCAACTGCTTTACCTGCTATTTCAGGTAGAAAACGTCAGCCTCTCCTCTCCAGGCAAGCACTAGAACCTTACTGGCATTGTTCTGATGGGAAAAATGTCCCAGCTCATCCCATGGAACATCCCAATACCTCAGAGAAAATCATGAATAAATAAATGAATCACTCAACAGGAAGAAAGTGAGTGGAACAAACATAATAACCTCCCTTCAGAACCTGTTCTAGCATTGCAAAGGTGCTTACAGCTGAAAAATCCAGCCACCAACTTCCTTTGCATGAACTGGAAGAACTGTCCGCTTGGTTCTTGAAAAACGACCAGTTTTCCTTCTCATTTTATGACTTTATTAATCCTAACTGAGCTTCACATCCTCATCTTTAGCTGCTCTGCTCTGGTAGCGTTCCTGCTTTGCCCACAAGATGGCGACATTGCGTCGGTTTAGAGACCACCCTCGCCGCCTTGAGAGACCCGATCGTGTCCAGTGCAGAGACACTGGTCTGTGCTGAGGTAGAGGCGGTTCTTTGGAGAGCCCGCAGCCTGACTGGAAGGCCTTGGCTCCTTCTTGAGTGGAGGCATTTCAGGGGACCCGCAACCGTCTTCGCAATTATAACCCCGGGGGGCCTCACGCACGCTGAGAGGGCTCCTGCTCTGACAAGTAAATTATGACTCTGGAAAAGACGAGTGCAGCTTTCTCACAACGCAATTTTTGACAGTCAGGGGAAGAAAAAAAAAAAGCTACAACAACCCCCATCATCGGCCACGCCAGATGCAACATCCAAAAAACACTTGAGCGCAATCATCGGGCTAATAATTATGGAGTGTGAGTGCTGGTCTGCATCCAACATGGCAGCTATGCTTTTTAATCGGCCCATTCAGCTGCGCGCTGCCTTCACAGCGAGATGAGAGGCTGCTGCGTCTTCTTTGAGCGTCTCTGCAGGGTGTTTTCAAACGGCCAGAAATCAAGAGCAAAAATTGCAGTTGACGCAGACGTAATTTTCTTATATTTCGCGTCAGGTTTAAAAGGCAGCAGAAATTCGCCGCAAACTCAGCCATAATATGTTCTAAGAAGCGCTACTTTTCTGTCTTTTAAACATTTATTTATATCCTCACATTTCTTGTTTACAGCATAACAGCACGCGATTTACTGATTATGAGGTGGGACTGATGACGCGGTACGGACCCGCCATTACAGGTTGAATGAGAAACGCTCCAGACTTCTGGTGCATCAGGTTGTGAAGCTAAACATCCTTTTAAAGGGAGAAAGTACACACACATTTGAGGCTGGCTGAGTTTATCAAGTATTCTGAGACAGATGATAAATAAATAAACCATTTCAAACTCTTTGGTTTTAGTTTGGATTCAACAAAGTTTTTCCAATAATGTTTAAAAAACTTTATCTTTGTTTCTGCAGAACAGCAGAATTTCGTTTACATCAATCGATGTGCCAGTCACAGCGACTATGACCTTTGACCTTTGACCACCAAAACGTCTTCAGGTCATCCATGAGTCCCAGTGAACATTTTTAGTCAATGTGATGTCATTTCTTCAAGGCGTGCCCGGGGTGTGGCGTTAACTAAAGCGGGGCCGATATCACGCAGGCATCAGGCCACCGTTACGTCCTACGTGAGGGGACGGTGGCCTTGACCACCAAAACCTCATGGGTTCATCCAGAGTGCCCAAACATGACTGCAAACATAGAACTTCAATGTTTGGAATATTTCAGTGTTCCTGTTCTCCAGTGTTCAGGGTTAGGGTTAGGCTTGAGGTCATGTGACTTAGGCACTCCAAGTTTTAGATGTAAGTACCAGACTGGAATGGATTTTTAATGCTTCCTATATTTGAGCGTTTCTGTATGAAGTCCATAGTGCGTCCTACACTGTCCTACACTGTCCTACGCTGTCCTAGACCCGGGGACGGACGGCTCTTTGGTCTTCTGCCCATTCGGGGCGGTATTCGTCTTTTCAGTGGGTAAAAAGCGGCGCTGCATGAGCTCAGAGGTGAATTCTCGCTACGTGTCATCTTTGTCACTCTGAGCGCCGGCAGCAGTGACTGGTGGAACCACTCTTGGCCACTCATTCTGGTTTGAGCTGGTTAGTTCCGATTAAGGCAATAACGTAACCCTGATGTGTCTTTATTTGGAGCCTTTTAAGGTCCCGAATGGGGCTTTTTGAGGAACATTTACATGCACTACAGGAGACGGCAACGCCGCAGTCACTCACGTCTGCAAATGTTGGAAACCAAATTACACGGCTGCGTTAAAGCAGAAGTTAATGGTCGGGCGGATTTCTATTAAGGTCTGTGCACTCTCATTTGAATAATGGTCTTTCCAACAATGTTTTGTCTTTTCAGTACTTGACCCAGGAAGGAAATAAATGTGATGCCGCTTTAACACCTGCATTAATATTCAAGTGGCTTTAATACTCAAGGTTTATTCTTGTAATTAGAGCTGCAGCGGCGCGCTGGCAGTTTATGATAAATCAGCTTCTGATTATTGCTTTTGGCTGGCGGAGGAAAAAAGATGGTTTCATGAGGAAGAAACCCTCCCTTGTGAGAGGACAGAAATACCTCAGAGCTGCTCTTCTGGTTCTATTGTTGTTATTATTGTTCTTATTATTTAGTTTGCAACATTTGAGGTTGAGTTTTATGAAACAAAGCAAAATTGTTCTGCTTTTATAGAAAACTAGTTTTTGACTTTATTGTTTGGCTGCTGACTAAAAGGAAATCCACTCAGATAGAAATGAAGATTTGACTCACATGAGGCCGCATCAGCGCCGCAAGTGGGCCGTTAGTGCCGTAAGTGGGCCGTTAGTGCCACATGTGGCCCGGATTAGGGCTAAGTATTGTGGCTGTATATGTGTGTGTGTGTGTATATAGATATAGAGATAGATAGATAGATAGATAGATAGATAGATAGATAGATGATAGATGATAGATGGATGGATGGATGGATGGATGGATGGATGGATGGATGGATGGATGGATGGATGGATGGATAGATAGATAGATAGATAGATAGATAGATAGATAGATAGATAGATAGACAGATAGATAGATAGACAGATAGATAGATAGATAGATAGTAGTCTAGAGTAGACTATAGAGTCATTCGTCTCTCAAGTGTGAGGAGGTTTTTAAGGAGGAGCTCCAGATCTGCCCCGCCCTCCTCGGACTGACTTGGCCCACTTGGATCATTTTCATAAACCCACGCTTTCATTTACAGGCCCCCTGGACTCTTCGCCCAAAATAGTCGTAGCACATTTTGTGCCACAAAAGCGGGACAGAGAGAAAACCCCCTTGGCACCGATGCTTCAACCTGTTGTTCCTGGTTTTGAGGAAACACCCCCCCCCCCCCACTTTGTGTCTTACAAGACTTGAAAAAGGTACAAAATGTACCTGCAGGTGCAAACTGATCAGCTGATCTTGGAGACATAAAAACTAGAAAGATATATATTTTTCCCCAAATTCTACCAGGTTTTCCCTGAAGAGGGAGGGAGTCGAGCGAGGAGGATGCTGCAGATGACGAATCCCCCTCTGGACTGCATCCTTTCCGGCTGAGTGCGTCCGGTGGGCCAGAGCCAGGTCCTGGAATCTAGCTAATGAGACACACACACACACACACACACACCCCGAGGACCCCGGCTGTCCCATTGGCCGAGAGGACGGCGGCGGCCGAGACGATTGGCTGGTGGAGTCGTCTCCTAGCAGCTGTCAGGGCCAGTTGCAGATCAAAGTGGCAGGATTCATATCCAGAACCCACCAACCTGAGTGAGTGCAGTGAAACGCAGACGCCAAAATCTAAGAATCTAATCTAAAGTCTGCTCATGTCCCTGTAACTTCTGTGAGATGATGTTTGGGTGTCAAGAGGCTCCTCGGAGTCTCACGAACCAAATATTTTGAAAAATGCAACATTTTAAAGATTTATGGCGGCAAAATTCCAATCTGAAGCTCTTTGACACACCACATGAACCTCCGTCCATGGCGTTTGATCCCCGACGTGTTCCGCCGCCCTCTCTTGGCTGAATAAGTCATGATTTGGTCCCTGGGAACATCACAAGACATCATCCAGGTTGCTGTAAAATAAAAAAAACATATCTATAGATTTTATTAATTCAGGGCGAGATATCCCAGTCTTTGACAATGAGCGACATGCTCGCAGCATGAATTAAAGATTGTATTTTCTACAACGTGCAAAGGGAAGTACTTCTCATCTGGAATAAATATTTTTTAGTTGCACTCAGATGGTCTTTCTGAAACTGGACCAAGAGGAACAACATCACGAGCAACAATTTCCTCTTTTTATGTTGGACTGTTCGGCCAAAGAAAATGTTTTGGATTTTTTTTTCAGGCCACGTGATACATCTTGTTCCCTCAGTTGAAATGAAATATGGCCATGAAGCGTAACTTGTTATAAAATAATAAATCGAGGGAACGAATTGCATCTCGTGGCCTCACAGACTGGAGGAACAAGTTGTCTCCTGTGGATTCAGAAGAGCCAAACTCAAGGCAGGAACCGCGATCTTGTGGCCACGAATTAATCAAACTGAAGGAACAAAATCTAGCTGTAAATTTACGGTACTCCTCTATGGCCTCGGAGCTTCGATCTCCTGTGGGGAGAAGTGATATGCAGCATTTCTTAGTGGTGGGAACAATTAATGAAACGTCTCATGGCCTCAAAATATAGAAATGTATTCCTCCCTTTGCCCACGAACACAGGAGACGATGCAGAGCTGCTCTCCTCTCCGTTCTGTTTGTGCTTTTTGATTCGCCCTCACCTCTTTGCCTTCTTATTTCATTATTGTGCAGAACTACGACCAAATAAAGAGTGCAGGCAAAAGCAAAACCTTTCATTTGAAGGAGAATGAGACAGAAAAGCACTGGGGACTGAGAGGAGGAGGACGTAAGAAAAGAGAACCTGCAAGTTTTTCGCCCCGTCGCTGACATTTAGCTTCTAGCGGCCTCCTCTGCTCTGGAGGGGAGTTCAGCTGGAGGTCAGGATGTACGGCGAGGGGATGACGATGATGAGCATTTCTGGTCCGAACTGAGCGTCCTCTGATCAGCTCATGGTGGCAGATGCCTGAAGGCTGAAGCACAGCAGGGAAAAAAAAAAGAAGAAGAGAGTGGCAGGGTGGAAGGGCTACAACCAATCAGGAGAGGGGACATGGAGATTGTCCGGCGCAGGAGGGTCATGAAGTCAGTGCATATCATCGCGTTCGCCTAATTAATCAAAGCCAGATCACGTAATAGCAGATGTGATAAGGTCTGAGCGCCTGCAGCAGCCGGGGTCAGAAGTTCAGGGGGGTTGTGCGCCCTCTAGTGGAGAACACGGCGTCCCAACTGTACATCATGTCCTCCACGCCTTGCTTTGCTCATTAATTCATGCATGCAGATGCATACAGGGCAGCCATGCATGCATGAATGTAAGCCCCTGGGCAACGTTTATTTTGGTGTATTTGCACAATGCCATGATGTTGTTTCCATGTATTTTCCTTTACATACATACATACACACATGCAAACACGTGCGCGCACACACACACACACACACACACACACACACACACACACACACACACACACACTTGCATGGCATTAACCTTAAAAACTGACCCCAAATCTGTGTTTTACCAGCTAGAGATGTGCTTTTTTGAGCCCTAATGAACTGTTCTTGTGTCTCCTTTGTGCGCCCAAAAGCGTCTTACATTGTGCCTTTCCTCCTGCTACACTCTCACACACACACACACACACACACACACACACACACACACACACACACACACACACACACACACACACACCTCTAGTTTGACTCAGATCATCTTGAAATGTTCTTATGGGTTGCACAAATTTGCTCCCATCGGACTTTTTGAACCGTGCCTGTAAGACAACATGTAGGATTAAGAACAAACCTGCATGTAACAACACTTCATGAATGAGTCTCGATGTTTTCAGGATACTTCTGCAGGCCCTGAAGACTGTCGTGTCAGTATCTCTTATCAGGATGTGGGTAGGATGTAACTAAGCTCCGTACTCTCGTTCCTTCAGGGTAACATGGGACTGGAATACTGTGGATGATGCGCGCTGGCCTGCGTTTCGCCTTTAGTGTCTCAGCTGCCCCTTTGTTTGATGACGGTGGCGTCAAAGGGATAACCCTGACTGCCTAACTTTAGCTTCACCCAAAAATAAAGTAGTTGGGGTCACAGGTTTTGCTTGTCTATTCAGAGGCCAAACCACAGTTGGCCTCAGAGGGGACGATTGGAACAAGAGTGACATGCATTTTGTAGACAAGCCCGATCTGTTGTTGGTCTGGCACAGGGTTTGAACCCACAACCATGGCAAGGGACATGCTAGCTTGGAGGCTAAAACTCATTGGTGCCAGCATCAGTCGCCAGCATGGCAGGTACCTGTTGGCTACCATGAGATACATTTTCCTTCCACTTTTGATTCAAGCAAGGAAAAACTTACCAAAGGAATCCTACACAGAGAAAACCAGAAGCAACCTCAGCGGATGGATCCCCTACTGGGACGGACATACAGATGTGAAGCAACTGGAAACAAGTGGACCTCGACCCATCCGACCTCGTCTTTACCCAGGAGACCCCTCGAAGGCTTGAAGGAGAGGAAACACAACAGTGGGTTAAAGGACTTAGTTTGGAGGGAACAATGAAAAAAAAGGCCCAAATTGTGCCTCGTATTCTGACCTTTGTGCTACAGTGGACATTTAGAGGCTTGAAAGAAACTCAACACTGATTTCACCAGCAACTCAGCTATGAGGTGGGTCGTATGAACAGCTGCTGCACAAACACACAGGAACACACACAAACCTAGGAACGAACACACACACTCTCTCTGGCACAGTTAGAATATTCTATTGGAAAACACTTACACGCGGAACCATTCGCCGGCTGCTCCAGCAGCACGTATTCGGATAGAAAAGCTCATTCCGAGTGCCGTCTGGCACCTCGTAACACCTTGGAAACATTTTCTCTCACCTTTCCTCGGGGATTATAAGCAGGCAGCGGTTATTTCTTTCTGGTTTTATCTCGATTACCCTTATAAAAGTTTGATAGGCCGGCAGAGTCATGGCTCGGGATGGAGGTGAGGAGCAGATGAAAGATTAATTGTGTGAGTATAATGAAGTCAATCTCAGAAGGACCACTGTCTTCTGCAGAGGTCTGTTGTTCATGCCGGCGAGTGTCTGAAAGATTAAAGAACTAAGCACATTTGATCAACAACAGAAGGTGTGAGGTGAGCACAAGCTGAGGGGTTATAAATGCTGTGTTCTACGGCATCAAATTCATGAGTAAACCTTGAGCTCATTTTGTGTAATAACCCAAAATCCAATGCAACAATCCCATTGGTTCTTGGTTGAGGGAACCCAAGGAGATGCTAACTTCCTGCTGGACTACATTAACACCTCATCAAGTTCACACATCTTTTTCCCTCCACTGGTTTTGGTGACGATAAGGTGGAGAGGTGTTTTGGAGCCATTCCTGATGAAGAGAAGACCCACAGAGTGAAACCTTTAGTGGGTGAACTGGAGGGAAGTTAAACATTTGCATGAAGACTGAATGATACAAATCAGCCTTTAACTTCCCTCTGGAACACTCGTCTTCATGAGCTCAAAACAACTATCAGTTTACTTGAAAGGCACGAGACGTTTGGGTGAAGTACGGCCGATCTGCTCGCTCTCCAGGCTGGTGCTTCAGGACCGTGTCAGAGATGTCGCTTAAAGCAGCCACTCTGCTTGTAATTCATCATTCATCTCCTCTTTGAGCCAGAGTAATTATTCACTTTAATAACTTTAATAATCCCTAATAGGGACATTAACGCCTGAGGTCTCTCCCATCATCTATGAATGGAAAAGCACTTTGACCAACACATTTTTCTGTTGAAAAATGAAGAACATATTATGCATTCAAATTCCACTTTTCCTTTAACTTAATGGCACTTTAACTTTATAATATCATGTAATTACGCTGGCATAAATATTCAGGTGGCCTGGGCTGCGCCTGTTGAATCTTCATTTTGGCCATTTTCACACCTATCGTGTTTGGTCGGGATCTCCTGACTTTTTAGTCGGAACCAAGAATTTTTTTTTGAAAATCTCACATTGGGGTTTTCAGTTGCTTTTCTGAAATGATCTCACTCTGTAGAGTTTGCAAAGTCCTTGAAGCAAACTTTTACCTCCATCATGGCTGATCTGCGCCATTTGTTAGGATGTCCAAAAGACCAAATTTCACCACACTTGGCGCGGGGGTGTAAAGTAGCCTGGGCATAGAAAGGTCATAGTAAGAATGATAAAAGAAGGGAAACTCTGTATGCTGAGGTGGAGGGAGCAGCGGGGGAAGAGTTCATCTCGTTAAACAAATAATTTGTTCTGCAGCGAGGGAGAAAATATCTGGACAGGAAAGTTTCTGGTTTACGCTGGAGTAGATTCGACCAATCATGTTTGAGCGGCCTTTGGTTGCACCTACGTGAACAATCCGTGCGGAGTGCAAAAGAGACGGAATGCATTGGCTGAACTGCAGGGCCGAACATCTGAAGTCACTCTTCAGACTGTTAACAGTGAGCGGCAGATGGAGCAAGGAAGTCTTGGCACTCGTTCCAAGAGGTCAGCTGATGGGTTCCCAGATTGGTGAAGAGTCCGCTGCCGTGTAGGGTTATCGTGTTTGGGGTTTCAAGGGGTACAAAACTGTTTTGATGGTTGCTGTTGGCCATTTTGAAGGGGATATTTGGATACGGTACGGATGCTAAACGGGAGTGGATACCGTGTTGTGGGAGCTGGCTGCTGTTATCGCCAGGGATGAGGAAACAGTGCTCACTTGAACCCAAATCAGGGCCTGTTCAGACCCCTACCATAGCCAGACTGTGCTACAAGTGCGTTGCATCAGAGGGTCAGAACAGGTGACTTGTATGACTGCGTGGGTCAGAGGACTTGTTGGGTCTCCTGTCCAATGTTGCGTGACAGATGAAGAGTGACATGACAGGATGCAACCCTGCTCTGTTGTAGTAACAAAGGCTCCACAACAAGAGCTGCTCATGTAGGAACCGGCCCAAGCCCGAAGCCTGAGTCGTACCGCCTGTGGACAGCATGCAGCCCTCGTGGTCGCCGCTGCATTTCTGTGACTCACGATGGGCCAGAAGGCGTAAATGCATACATGCGTCCTGTCAAATTAGGTTGAGTCACATGAATCGGGAGGTTTTATTCATGTATCAGCCAGATTGTGTTGAAAACGCTTTTATGTCATTGCATTTATACTGTAGAGCTCATGTGTGTTCTGCCTGTGTAAGCCGCCGGAACCCCTGCGAGTAAGAGGACCCACGTCATAAAAAATGCATACAGTGGCATATGGTGTGCCAAGCTGCGTTAGCTGCAATACAGCTGCAGCACGTACACTCATAAATCCATATCCATTACTGCCAGTTTTCTTTTTTTCTAAAGGCAGAGGTCAATAGTTCACATCCCATCACACAGGAGACCCCTGCTACATCTGCCTCTGTTGCCATGGCAACTGCATGCTGCTGCTGCTGGACAGATAGGAAGAGAAGAAGATAAAGGGTTTTTTTTCATTATTATTATTATTATTATTATTATTGTTATTATTGCTGCAGGTGAATTTTAATGTGCTTTGACACCAAGTGGAGCGTAATGACGCCCGGCTTTTCAGGAGCTCTGGGGGTCCTCAATCCTCTCACACACACGACCATTACCAGTGTTTTTCCAACACATCGGAACACATCTTATTCACCGGTTCCTGAGGGGAAAGAGGGAGCCAGAGGTGGTCTCCATGGGCAGTGGAGAACCCCTGCGAGATGGACCAAGAGATGCAGTTAAAATTAAGCTCATTACTTTCTAGAATTTTACACATCCCGAGACTCCTAGAGAGAGAACTGGGACATTCCATGATATAAAAGTCTGGAGGTTGAGCCAACAACTCTGACACGACACCTGTAGCACCAAACGCTGGGTTGGGGTTGGGAACAGATTGTGGTTCGGTCTCAAATGAGCTCTGACACCCACTGAAAAAAATCCTGTCAAAACTGACTTGCCTTTCTCCCTCCACCTCTGTATACAGACGTTTCACCCCCTTTATGGGCGTCTCCTGACTTCCTGCGATGTGGTTTCAATTGCTGGTTAAAACAAGTGTTCATGTCCAGGTTCGGTTCCAACTATGAACAACATTTATCTAACTGATGATATTTCTGTATCCTTCATCAAGGGTTACGAAGCATCTGTGCTGGCGACAGTGGTGGTCAAAGGTCGAGGTCGCCCCAGATGTTATACAGTATTTGTTCCATTCTTTTTTTTTTGGATGTGATATCTCAGGAACCCACTGAGGGAATAAATACTGCCCCTGTGGCAAGTGATGTGCGTTTTGCCCTCGTGGTCATCTGGTGTATCGCTGCTGTTTGTGTTGCTTCTGAACTGAAAGGTAAAAAAGGCCGGAGAACGATTTCTGAGGCTCTCCCTCCCTCCGTGTGCAGCGACCCAGCAGAGGCAAGAGCTGGTAAACCAGAGAGCCTTTAGCATGGAGAAGTGAGTGGAGATGTTACATCAATTTTGAATGGAGTCGTGTCTTTCTTTTATTTCTTTTTCCCCCCACAACAACCTCAAATCAAAACGCCGGATAAAAAGAAATCTGAGAGAAAGAAACACGTTCAGGGGAAGTCGTGAACTTGATGCGACCTAATTATGTTTGTGTTCTGCCTCGTCACATGTTAACCTCCGTTTAACCGCTTCACTGTAAGGTACACACTCAGCTGCCCCCTGGCAACACACACACACACACACACACACACACACACACACACACACACACACACACACACACACACACACACTTTGACGCAGCTATGAGGACTGTGTATGCGCTACTGGAAAATACCTTTAATAAAAAATAAAAAATCACAGATGGATGTGCTGCTCATACACACACACACACACACACATATATATATATATATATATATATATATATGTGTGTGTGTGTGTGTGTATATTTATGTGTGTTTAAATATAGACTGCCATAATCCTAATCCTCTAAAGTATCAGGATCCAAATTCATTTTCAATATTTATCTGCTTTAATCTTTTATTTAACCTCCGTTTCATCACTTCCCCCTCGGCTTGGCTGAAAAGAAATATTAGCATATCTCAGCTGGCAAATAATTTGAGCAATTACATAAATTAATACTTAAATTAGCTGTTTGCAGTCTCCCCCCCCCCACGCCTTCGTAAACTGTGTTCAAATTTGAAATTAATTTATCTGTTTTCAAATTAACAAGAGGGTTAATGCAGCTCTATTAGGAAAAATATTTTTCTCACCATTGCATTAATTTAATTTCATGTTTAATCACACATGCACAGGAGAAGGGAATAATAATCATGATAATAATGATGATGACCAGAAAAAAGAGGCCCCAATTAGGCTGCTGAGTTGTGGCGGTGTGATGAATTATTCATGAAATCAGCGATAACAAGACGGAGAATGAAGGCATCAGCTCGCCTACGAGGAGCTTATAAAGACAGGAGACGCCGCGGCTGATTCTTAGAGGACGCACCGCAGGTCTGCCGCCGCCTGGAGGACGAGAAATCAGGTAATTACATCAGTAATGACGAGATGGTACTTCAGATTATATTCTAGTAAATTCTAGTGTGATTTTTTCTTAATCTAAAAATTGGTTTTATGCATTATTCTGGCATATGTATGCATTTTTAATTCTAAAAAGTAAATCTATATTCTTAACGTTGATGTGATTAAATTAACATTAAATCATTGCATGCTATAGTTTTTAAATATTTCATTGATTGCTAAAAAATTAAAGTGTTTTTTTAGAAGCTCGGGGGGGGGGGGTCAAAGATGATCACTTTAATATCAATAGAATGCGTTTGATTTAAAAAAGCTTTACGTGGAGCTCGACTGCTATTAACGCTGCTCTGAACATCCAGGAAAACCTAGAAATAACCGCCTCAACAGTGAGAGGAGGATCTGGGCTGAAACTGATGGACTCCAGGACCCAGAAACCTCGGCGCGGCCCGGTCCCTGCGCGCGGTGCATTCACAGTTCACAGGCATCTCGACCTAAATGCGATGTGACGGGAGAACCTTTACTGAAACAAACGGCAATATAGTATCAGGGAGGGATGACCGAGCTGTGAACCGGCGCCCTAACACAGAGCAAATTAACATCAGCAAAAAATAGCTTTTCTGATGGCTCGGGTGCCGGGCAGCAGCTGCATCAAGCGCTGTCAGCTCATTTTAGCCTGCAGATCTTTAACAAACAGGCCGACGTGAGAGGGCTCCTTCGGCCCGGCGTCGTCCTCCGACTCTGGCCACCGAGCAGCACCGGCTCCGGAGGTGCTGCTGGTGTGTGTCCAGCAGGCAAACGTGCCTTTCAGTCTCACTATCATCCATCATGAGATCTCTTTCGTGATGTCTTCGGCTGAGCTGAGCCGTCTAATGATGCTATCTTTGCTGCTGAGTCCAGTCAGCCGAGAGCACACGAGAGGGGAGAGGGGGATTTTTGGGCTGTAGAGCAGTTGTAGGTTGTAGGTTCTGAGTGCAGAAGGTCAACTGCTGTCATGGCCGACAGTGATGTGCAGCTGTCACAGCAACATTTCTGACTGACTGGCGTCCATCACCGAGCACCTGGCAGGGCGGGGTTAACTGACGTGAAGCGTTGCATCATCGCAACCAGGACTGCTCAAGATCCGACCAAACGGCTGAAGCTTTCCTCAGTTCTTCACTCACTTTGGTACTCATCTTTATGACAGTGTCCTTTTTTGTTCTTTGATCCTCCAGATGATCTTTTGCATCACCCAGATTAGCTCAGCCCTAAATTTAGTCTGACAGGCAGGAAACACAACCTGAGGAGTTTGAGTAACTTTGCTGCTGATGTTTACTGGGTCCACCCTGACAGCTACACGTATGTGTACAAACCAATTTGTGCTAAAGAACATTTCATGAATGAGGCCAAGGCAACGGTCAGACAAACATGGGTAGTTCAGCTCGGGTGCAGTGAGGCTACAGTGTAGGTTTGCTTGGTGCAACCGGTGTGAAGTCCATTCTGAAGACTGGTCTGACAAAGCCTGACCTTCCAGTTACAGCCAGGCTTTGCCTCCGACTGACCGATTGGAGACGTCGAATTACATCCATGCCTTCAAAAAGACCCGAGACAGCGTAGCTACAGTAGCTTTGAGGTGGACGTCACCTGGACAGAAGAAATACGTGAAGCCAAAAAAACAAAGACGTGTGAAGTTTAGAGCTGCAAACGCCAGAGGAGGAGGCAGAGGACAGAACTAGAGGGAACAGCATGACACTACCCAGGGAACAGAGGACCAGGAAGAAAGAAGCTCTTGAGTGAGGAAAATAGAGGTTGACTAACTAATGGCCCGCAAGACATTTGGACACATTGACAGGAAGAGCCTAGAGGACAGAGAAGCAGTTTTTAAAGAATAAAATTAGGATTTAAACGATGGGTACCTGAAGGAGTCTGTCTGTTTTTCTCGTCTTCTAGTCTTTATCGGTCTTGCTGCTCTCCTGAGATCGCTGTCCATCACCCTAAGGCTAAATCGGGCACTTCAAGTCTGCAAACCTCTGCTCGACTGCGTGCGCTTGTGACAATAAACCTTTCTCCGCAGTTTAGACACAGAATTCATATCAGGCACTAACAAGATCAATATTTTCATGGTTTTAGGAGATAATTCAGAGAAATCAAAACTGAAATAGACAGACAGATCCTGAGAGGAAGACAGATGGGAGGTGACCTGGTGAGTCCCCTCCCACCTTTGCTGCTTCATTGCCCATTAGGTCAGAACAGAACGAGGAGCCCGGCTCTCCGGCTGGCGGTGTAATATTGGGAATGACCGGGGGAGGTTTTTAAAAGCCCCTGCTGTTGGCTGAGGTGAGATGTCATTCCCTTCACCGCCTGAGAGCAGCATCACAGTGATATAATAGCTTCCTCGGCTGTATAGAGGGACACGGAGGGAGCAGGTGGGTGATGAGGAGGACGACGAAGGTACCGACATCAACAGCACGTAGAGGAGTCTATGTACTGAGTTCAGAGGCGGCAGTATGAAACCAACAAATGTCTTAGGACACACTGTTTTCATGATTTCAGCCTCTCAGGATTGTCTTTCCTTCACATTATCAGAGGTGAGAGGACACCTTAGATCCAGAGGAGCCAGACTCCGGTCCGGCGGGTGGGATTTCAACCTGATTTCTCATGCCCAGACTTTCTTTTCACACTTCCATCACAGTTGCCAAGAGGACCCCGGGTAATTCATCTGGAGGTACCCTCACCCGTGAGAGGACACACCGAGCACGCCCCTGCCAAGCCTGGCTTAATGGGTCACGTCCCATCCCCCGAGGGTGGACAAACACATAACTGAAGCTGTTTTCTCATATGAACCAGGACTGCCCTTTCACACGTGAAGCGCACAACAGGATATAGTCCATGTCAGATATGTTGTCACCTACTAGAAGTACTCAGATTGGTGAGAGGTGGCTGGGTAGAGTGCGTAAGGACATGGCATAAAAAGTCATTAGGTCATAAACAAGTCTCTTCCTTGAACTTGTCCGACAGAACTTCCGAGAGCTCCTGGTCCCTCCGGTACGACACTTTTGTTGCTCTTACCAAGGTAGGAAAGCCAACTCTTCAGGCCTCTGTACGTATTTAAGGTTGTTCCTGCATCCACCTCCCAAGATTCATAAAATCACACAACAGTGATGCAGACTTCACCACAGACTTCTTAGCACATCACATCTCCTCTGGTCTGAACTCCTTTACTATCTCCCCCTCAAACATGGTTTGCTCCATTTGGCTACTATTGTTTGAAGCAGAAAATGTGCAGAGAACTCAATCCAACCTGACTTCCAGGTAATTCCAGGTGTAGTTTGACCTGAACCGTTCCTAACCAAGTCTTCTTTGTATTTTTGGTTGCACTGCTTGTCCACAACTGGCGGCTGTCTTCATGTATGTTCTGTCTCACTCTCGTTCTCAACACATCCCACAATTACTTTTACTGAACATTCTCCAGGGGTTTGTGAGGCTTTCCGGATCACTTGGATTCGAACAAATCGAGAATACAAACTCATCAACCAGTTCAGAAACACAAAACGTCTGAATGTTTGCAGACATCTTCTTGTCTTCTAGTTTTGGACCAGTCGAAATGGCAACAATGTGAACCACTCGCTCAATGTGACTCCTCAGGACAACGTCCTGACAGACTGAAGAGGGTCAGCTGACGGACTTTACAGGGTCTGGCAGGCTAAAGTCAGTTTAAATCTGGTCTAGTTGATTCAGACGTCTCACATGGACTTCCTCTGAGCAACGTCTACGTAAGTTCTCAGATAGGAACACAGCTTAGTGTGCAAAAGCCCGCACACACGTTTGATTTCATGAGATAAAACGATCCCAGACACAAACACGTTCACCCACACAGCTGGTGTTTAACATATGGCCTAACAGCACATGTTATGACTGCTGTCGATGTATATAAAAGCATGGCAGAAGGAAAACACACGGATCTGTGTGGAAGTGTAAAAAACACGTCTGCCATTGTCACGGATACAAACATTCACACACGCAGTAGGTGAGCGGGCTGTAAAGATAGAGAGCCCAAACATGCCAGAGAGGATTACAATCTGCTGCCCTTTGGCCCATCCGAAGCCCCGTCACCATCACCCAGGATACTGCCAGACAGAGGAACCCCCGGTAGGAGGACCTTGGTTTAAAGGGTGGCAGACCTCAGTACTGGCGCTGCTGGTCGCGCCAGGGGAGGTGAGGATCACATTCACGTGCTTACAGTCTAAACAAGAGCAGAAAACATACACCAGACTAGTGCATCTTCCTATGATTATACTTTTAAATAATCTCTATTTCCATGAGAGCTGTGGCTCAGATGACCAGTGTGAAGGGTTCTGTGCACTGTGATGACCCACAGGAAGCAGTCACTCTTACTCTGCAGTTTCACCTCAGAAGCCTTTACTGTCTTTCAGCGCATCGTTTCAGCGTTGGGCAACTTCCCCTCATGCTCACTGCTCTTGTCCATGTAAACTAAGAATTGTATAATGTTGATTTATTTGTCAATTTTTAGAAGTTCCCCCTGCGGGGCAGGAAGTATATGGAGTTTGTAGAAATACAAGTAAAAAACAAAAGCCAGCAAATTTGTATACGCATTCAATTTGAGAAACTCATCTGAGAGCAGTTTGTCAGTGTCAGTGGTTGTAAGCTGCCTGGGAGGGCAAATATCAGCGTCCCAGTGCTGAAAGACATTGCTTTCCTCAAGCGAGGACCATGGAGTCCTCAGGTGATGGGTGAACCCTGGATCTCATCGCCCAGCCAGGTAACAGGCAAGAGGTCTTCCAGAGACTGAAACAAAGTCCAGATGGACAAGTCCGGAATCTCTGGAAAGTCTCAGAGCATAATACAGGACGCAAAAAGAACAGAAGAGTCAAACTTTCAAGTGGCTCATGGAGGACCACAGATGGGAGGGATTGTGCCTTCATTACATCTTCTACACAGCCTTTTCTCCCCCTCTCAGGCCTCATTTCCACAGTCACCATGATGCACTGGTATCCTCTGGTAAGGGTTTCGATGTGTAATCTGAAAGGTTTGAGAAGGTCAGGACCACTTTCACCAAAAAAAAGGACTAGATTTAATTGGCTGGTATGCGGTTCAGTCCTGGGATCACATGAGCTGAAGGCAGGGAGAGCAGCAGCAGCGAAGACCTCCAGAATCGAGTATATAACTTTGAATATTTCAACACTGTGGATTCTGGCATCTGCTGAAGGAAACATGTCCAACCTCTGATGATCGCAGGCCAGTCTGCTGTTAAAGGCATTTATTGTCAAACTGAACTCGTGGTTTCCGCTCAGTGAGAAATACCCTTCTGAGATAAGTTCAGGTCTATTCCAGGTTTAGTTCAGCTTGAAGGAACGCTCCTGCATCAATAATACAGCTATCAACATGTCCTACGCTGGATTTGAAGCTACATCCTTTTAGTCTTGTTTGGTCAAATGGATTTCAGTGTTTCTGCACGGAGCTGCCGTAGTGCTGAATAATTTACGGAGGTAATTAGGTGATTGTAGCTGCGGTGCGTCTCCGGAGAGTAAAGCAACTGTCAGATTAGTTTTTTAGGATGAGCTCATCGGATCAGCTGTCTTTCCACCCTCCCTACTCTGTCTTAGGTTTTGGCCTAATTCCAGGTCCCATTCTACATAAAAGGAGCAAACTGCAAGCACTTTAATTGAATAAATTTGAAACCTCAGGCCAAAAGCAGAATATACAGCGTGTGTGTGTGTGTGTGTGCGTCTTTCATGTCCTGTTGTATCGTGTTTGTTTCACCAGCATGTACACATTATACTGTAAAGTGTCTGATTGTCCTGGAGCTGTTGTGGTATCCCCGTCCCGATGGAATTTGTATCTTTACACCATGTTATCACTACCAACACCACATTTGCCAATAATCTGGATGCATGTCACGAGAACAATGGGTTTTGTGGAGCTTTGCCCTTCTGCTGAACTGGGACGAACCAATGCTCTGTGACCTGGATTGAAGAGGAGAGGCCGCCATGTTTGAAAAGACCACGGCGAAGGAATCACACACACATGCGATGCTTAAAGCACACACGCACATGCTGGGTTTGCACACACATGTGGCGTGCCATTGTTGTCAAAGCTTTATGTTCATGTGCAGGTTAAGAGTGCAAAGCTGTGATAGCTGCTGCTGCCTCTCCTGGAAGGGGAAGTTCGACCTTGTTAATGGTGTCGCTGAGCGGTTGATCTTTGCAGCTTTACACACAACCAGAGTGTGAGTTTGCACAGCAGCTGAACCAGTAAACTCCTGGGTCACGACTGGAAGGTTCATGTGAGAAAGCGAGAAAATATGCACCCACAGTGACCTGTCGCAAAGCCTTTTCTACTGGCTTAAGTTGTGGACACGGCTCTACCCGCTCAGAAATGGAGGTACGAGAAAAGAACAGCTGTGTACTCAGAGGTCCATTTTTAAAGAATGGACATTTGTTAACTCAAAGGTACAATTTCTGTTTCCAAGGATCCAGAAGTGCAACTTTTGCGTAACAGAAGGGTACAAAATAAACTGAAGGCTACTCAATTGTCACCCTCTACATTGGCGCTCTTTTTAGGTACACTTCGGTACCTCTATTTTTGTTCTAGTTCCAAAAACATTCCTGTGCTTTAAACTAGATCTGTCCATCCACTCACATGCAGAGTTGAATGTTGGTTTGGCCATTTTCTTAGACTACCACCACTGTCCTAGAATAGCGGAACTGGCAAAGAATTGATTTTTTTGACAAAAGTTTGTCCGCATCCAGAATGGACGTTGTTGGTGCCACCCTCTAAAACAGCTGGCTGTATTTAAAGATATAGCTAAAGATATTTAAGACATCGATAAGTCGTGAGAGGAGCAGATAGAGAACACGTAGGGGACAGGTCACCGTCGCAAAAACCACTGGAGATCGCAGAGGGAGGCGAGTCTTCAAGTCACATTTATGACATCGTGTTTCACAGACGATGTTTCCTTAATGGAAGCGGAGCTACAACAGCTACACAAAAAAGATCCGCCAGAACAGAACGCAGTACCTGACAAGCAGGCAAAACCCCTCTTCTCTAGTTCTGTAATCACATAAACCCTTGACAGGACCAGTTGGGAGTTTAGTGGGAGCAATCGACTGGTTTTCACTGGTAATTAGAGAAGCGTCTGTTTTAATCCAACAACTATTGAGGGAGACTTTTACACTTTGACTTCAACAGATGGACAGAGACAGCCTCAGCTTTGATGAAGAGGTGACACACTGCCTTCTTCAGAACACGGACAAGTCTGCCATGACCTAGCTTGAGCTATGCTATTAGCCACTTCTTCCCTCCATCTTTTCCCGTCCTTACCTTCACAGCATTGACCTTTATGGCCTCCCCCTTCTTTTCTCACTATCCCAGTCCTTTTATCTCTCTCCACTTCCCTCCGGTTGTTTCTGCGGAGTTGTGAGGTCTGTGAGGAATGTGTCTGAGGGAAGTGGGGCAAAGCTGTGGA
Source organism: Aulostomus chinensis (assembly GCF_037954235.1). NCBI lineage: Eukaryota > Metazoa > Chordata > Actinopteri > Syngnathiformes > Aulostomidae > Aulostomus > Aulostomus chinensis. The sequence goes on from NC_141343.1 coordinate 16,013,468, forward strand.
TCATGGGAAGGTGTGATGTCAGGATGTCTGTCGGGACCTCAGGGATGCGAGCAAATGAACCAACATAAGAAGGGTAAGGCAGCTGCAACATCTAAATCCGATTCCCTGACTCCTCCAGTAACAATATTCTCAACAAAGTCGAAGTCCCTTCCCAAAACTTTACATGTTCACATTGTGTGTAGTGTGCTCAAGATTCCCCTTCATGTCTGAAGAGAACGTCCACTTTTACAGGATGCACAGAACATGAGCAGTGAAAGAATACAAAAAATAAAAAATAATCAAGGTTTAACATTCACAACAATTACGTTTTGGTGCAACGCATAAACGTCTAGGGATGAGGAACGATTTGTTAGCTTTGATGCTGCTTTTGTGAGCTGTATGATGCAAAAAATTTGTGCTTTTAATTTGGAAAGTTCCCCTTGGTGGAGGCCCTTGATTTCTGAGCAGTTAAACATAATTCAAGGAGCAGTTCCTCAGAAGATTCTTTCCCGTCATTACCTCCCAGAGCGAAGTTGTGCTTTTGGTACAGTTTGTTTCATTGTACAGACAATTGTGTAGCATGACAGTTAGGAAGCTTGGAGGAAAGGTGTAGTTTAGCCCAAAGAACCCTCTACATTTTGCTTCACATTTTTTTTATAAACCTGTTGTGAGATATGGCATTTGGCTCACCCGTCATTGCTGTAGACATCACCCAACCCCGGCTTGAGGAGACTAGGCTGGATATTTATGCACAGGTGCTTCACTGGTGCAGAACATGACTGGGAGAATAACCTGGTTACCGAGGCCTTCTTCATGTTGCATCATCGTGTTCCTCCTGGACTGAGTGTGTAAATGTGGCATCAAGACGAGGGCTGATGACGATGTAAGGGTGCTTCAGTCTTTCCTTTATCTCACTGTCATTTGATCTGATCATACCTGTCAGAGGCAGAATCCGGCTTTCTCTCCTCCGTCATCCTCCATCCACCCCCTCCTCACCCACCGCCTTCATCCTGGCCCTAAACAGGCCCTGGTACAGCACAGCGCCCGTGTGCAACGATGCTGAGGGAGGTCGCCGTGCGGTCACTGCGCAAAGCCTGGTCGCATTGTGACTTGAAGCTGCAGAATGTGCCATGATGCATTAGCGCGCTGCCGCCTGGCTGAGCATGAGGCAGAGAGAGAGAGAGAGAGAGAGAGAGAGAGAGAGAGAGAGAGAGAGAGAGAGAGAGAGAGAGGAGGAGGAGCTAAGGGATGGTGTAAAAGTCAAAGGGAAGAGGAGGAGAAAAGGGAAGCAAAAAAAGGAAATCAGCGCATTTACACAGGTCCAGAAGCCAAGGGTCCTTGAAAGGTGACCCATTCCATATAGGTCAATGTTTTCCACATTTCATAACTCTTTTGTCCTTCTCAAAAGTATATTTTGATATGATTTCATCAGACCAAAGGTTTCATTATAGGACCATTAAATGAAGTGAAACCAGACAAAAGCCCAGAGTGTTTTCTTGGTAGGGTTGAGCATTTGAATGCACTGTCCCTTATAACCAAATTAATTGAGGGTATTATTCTGTATACATAAAAAGCTGGTGTTTGTGTGTGTATGTTCCTTGTTCCCATTGGTCAGGACCACTATCGGGGCAGAAACCACCAATCAGAACAGACCAGAAGTGAATGAATAATGTAATGGACCAATGGGAGCATCCTCCGCCAGCCTGGTGGGACATGATCTCGTTTTCATCTTCGCCCTGAGCAGGTTTGGACTGCTCTGATCGTTAATCTGCTCTGCACCGATGAGTGTGGTGTAGCTAATGCACACGCGAATGCACACGCGAATGCACACGCGAATGCACACGCAAATGCACACGCACACACTGAGTCATCCAAGAACAAGGCCTTGTGTGGGGTCATTGTCCAGGGACATGAACATGAAAGGGCTCCACATCAGCGGCTCCGTACAACCACCATGACAGGTCAACGTGGAAATTACTGAGGCATCTTACTATTAAGCCCCCCCCCCCCCCCCACACACACACACACACACACACACACACACTTAGATATACAAATAGCCAAGTTCTCACTCACGTTTTGCGCGCATAAACACGCATGCATGCGTCATCGAAGTAGCAGCACTGCTGTGTCAAAGGCTCTGGGGCTTTTGGTGCTAGGAGCAGGACGGCAGGGGTCCACAGCCTGTCCTTGACCCTCCATTGGACCCTGATCGCTCTGATGGACGGAGACGGACAGAATGAAAGGACACAACATAAATCAAACTGACTGTACGGCAACACACCGCTGGGAGACAGTTAAAGAAGCTGGGGGCTTATATAGGTGGTACTACACTGCAGGGACAGGGGGCATAGCCAGGTGGCGCCAACACCTTTTAACCCCCAATCGCCCCCTTGCTGTTCCTGCAGCAGCTTGGACTCTCTCATACCCATTTTTTATGAATATATTTTAACAATTTAAACATTGATTCTTTTTGTCAGTAGCTTCTGTGTCAGATGACCTCAGGACTCCAAATCAGTTACTATTCCTAGACGGGACACATCAGACACGACTCCTTTATGTTCCCGTTTACAGTTCCCTATGTTCTATATGAGCAGTTTAATGGAATGTAAATTCTGTTTTCCTCTTCATGTCAGATCCATGTTCGATAATCCAAATCAGTACTGGGTATTTGGACAAGGCGCTAAAATTCTCATGCTTTGTGTTCGGTCAAGGACTGACAGAGGAGGATTTAAGGGGATGATGACATCGGAGTTGCTGAAACGACACTGTTTTACAGGAACTGGGCTGACAGGATGAGAGAAGCAACTACGTACGAGTGCTAACAATGTTAGAACACACATTAAACGTTTGTGTGCTATAGAGCTCACGGTGTCAGTCAGGGGTCAATAACTCAGAGGCCTTCTGCCTGATTTACTCACATTGAGGCTGCCGGTCTGAGATGCAGTGGCACAAACGGGTTCCTGCGGTCGTGGCGACATCGATCTGCTTTACTGAGACCAAACAACGTAGCGGCCATCAATACGAGGGCTGTGGACTCATGGGAGGGTGCAAGTATCTGCTCCTGCCACGCCTGCAGCTACTCATCTGCCTCCAACTGTCACAAGCTATTACATGGACTCGGAGTACTGCGCTGTGTAAAGAAAGAGGTTTTTAATCATTTTTTTTAATTCAAGAAGAGCAATTACTGATTATTTTGTAAGCTGTTAGGGTTACAAAAATTGTACAAAGGGTACAAAAGTTGTGTTAACTAACGCTAGCTCACTTTTTGGTGCCATGTTGATCTCTGACATCATCAATAGAAGCTATTGCCAATGATTCACATTACTTTTAGTAACATTTATTTATGCCTAATGTTTAATGAAAAAGATGCACATAACATCAGCTTAAGTAATGTTAGGCCTGATTAGATTAAGATAAAGTGGACACCAAATTAGAAAAGGCTGAGGGTTCTCAAAAACACAGAACCAGAATATACATGTGAGATGTTTGTATCTCTTGCTTAAAGAAACACAACCCCAGCCACAAAAACACCGAAAGAATGACGCAAGTGGCATGCATACAAATACTACTGACAAATACTTTCAGACTCACAGTTCTACAACTGCAGACCTGAATCAGCGCCGGTTTCCTGGTTACATCATTACCATGGCAACCACCAACAAATCCAGGGACCGGAGAGGGAGAGGTAAAAACGGGTAAATACAAACATTTTAACGGTGGCCTAGCTTAAATAGGTATACATATTTACATTTTTATTAGCTGGCTTTAGTTAGCTTCAGGTTCTAGGGTTAAAAAAAAAACGGTTTCCTGGTTACATCATTACCATGGCAACCACCAACAAATCCAGGGACCGGAGAGGGAGAGGTAAAAACGGGTAAATACAAACATTTTAACGGTAGCCTAGCTTAAATAGGTATACATATTTACATTTTTATTAGCTGGCTTTAGTTAGCTTCAGGTTCTAGGGTTAAAAAAAAGAAGAAAAAGTCCCATCTTAACGGTACGTTTCTGTAAGTTTAAGTTCACGTCAAATTATCATATCTAGATGTTCTGTTGGGACCAATTACACTTACAGCATTGTTCCACTCTTTCCTTCACTCCATACCCCCGGTTCAAGTTAGCTTGCTGGTAGCCTCTTCTCCATCACAGCTTTACATTCTATATCTAACAGGAAAATTTCCCACAAAGCTGTTGGGAGCTCTGAGCAGCCAAGTGAGAGACTGACGGTGGACACTCGGGACCTGGACAGACAGGTGGCTTCTTTTACATTACTTTAAAATCGATTACTTCATCAATTTATGATGCAAATATATCATAAATGTGATAACTACAACCATAAGTAACGTCCCCATTGCTTGCATTTAACACGGAGATGTCAAAACGTCCTCTACATTGTCCTGGAACAACCCTAGAACATTCTTAATTTCCAAGTTGGGTTCTTTAAAGACTACGGGGATGTTGGGGACAGTTTTAGAAACACTGAGGGAATGTTTAACAAGAACATAGGGCATGTTCCCTCAAGGTCTCCTGGAGAAACTTCTTATAATTTGATTTAAGGGTGTGCAAACATTCAGAGGAGGTGATGCTAGAACCTAAATAGAACCAAGACATTATTCTTTGGTCCCCTGAAGGTTCCTGTAGTCTCACATGAGGTTCTGAAAATGTTCTGTGAACACAGCATAGAGACCTGGAGGAAAGGTCCAACATGTTAGCCATGTCATTTGCAGAATGCTGAGGGTTCCAATGCCCTAACCTTATAAGACCTTATGGGAGACATCACATGAACATTCCCAGGAAGTAGTGAATATTCCCATTGTTCTGGTAAACAACACTCCCACAGTCTTTAAGGAACTGTGGTGAAATTAGAAGCTGACATCCTTTACAACAGCTACAGCTTTCTGGTTTGGATAAGTATCCATTTCACCTGCAGAGAACCATACGGAACGTTTTCTTTGCACCCTGTATATCCTTTGTAATTTTGCAGCGACCATAAAAAGGTCAAAATGGAACATTCTCGGGTCATCTTGTAAATTTTACACTGCAGGAAAGAAAATGTTTTAAGAACGTGCCCAAAGTTCGATATTGGTGCAATGGAGAACGTCCTCTCCTATGTACCTAGAACCTTGCAGTAGCGACAAGAGAACACTGTACCAACAAGATCTCCATCCTTCAGGTCCCGTCAGCACTCCATGAGGCCTGCTTGTACGGCCGGCTGGCGGTTATCCAGCTCCAGCTGGCCTCTGGGCAGTCTTCCATCAACAGCCGCGGGTTCCACGGTCACCAGCCGGTTCACATGGTCCTGACCCCCCGGAGCTCACCTGACACGTTCAGCTGTCTCAGATACCTGCTGGAGAATGGCGCCGATGTTCACGCGTAGAGGCCTTTCTCTGAAAGTCTTCATGTTCTGTCAAACACCTTCGTGTAATAACCATTATTGTTTTTAACCAGCACCACAGATGGTGGCCAGACCCCGCTCCACCTGGCTGCCTCCGAGGGCCTCCTGGACTGCACAGAGCTGTTGGTGCAGGCTGGAGGGGACGTGATGGCCCAGGACAACATGGGACATACACCTCTGGACCTGGCCCGCATCTGGTGCCACCGTAACGTAGCAAGGTAAAGGCTCATACTGAAACGTCGCTGTAAAAACACACTGCTTCTTAACAGATTTCATGTGGGCAGGTTTCTGAAAAGCTGCATGTGGCAGGAGAAGAAGAAGCAGGAAACGGTGGAGAGGAAGCAGGTTCAGGTTTTGTACGCCAATCTGCTGGATGAGGCCAAAAAAAAAGGCTTGACTGTACCGAAGGGTTTGTCCCCACACGCTGTAGCGAGCCGGTATCATGCTCATTGCCTCTCATCTGATCCGAACCTTCTCCGGGCAGGAGGTCCTCAGGAGACCAACACCACCTCCACCAAGCAACCCTGGTCCATCTACATGGGCCTCCAAACAGAGAACACCGCCCAAGACCCAGACCTCCGCAGCATCCTCACAGTGTGGAGGGATGACAGTGTTGAGCTGCCTCAATACACCACTAAGTGGGACAGTACGCCACGTGACGCCCCTGATGTGCCTCTGGATGTCCTGGAGAGGGTGTTGTTCCCCCGAGACTTCCCCTCCAGGATCACCTCCCCCCAGCAATTCAAGAGTAAGGACATTCTGGAGGTCCCACACAGAGGACGCCCACAGAGGGGGAGCTCCTCCCCCTGGACAGAAGTGGCCATGCACCTGGCAGAGGTGCTGGAGCCTGGGCACTACTGACCCCCCCCACTTACACCTCCTCAGTAGCTTGAAGAAACGCATCAAAATTAATAACATTTACACGAATATCAAATCAGGAAAAACATAATTAGAGGATTTTATTTTTAGAAAAACATGTATAAATTACTCAAGAGTTGTCTGGTAGTGTCATCCAGTAACAAGCATGAAAGAAAAGTGACAAAATTAACGTCTTGCTCACTCAATGTACTGATGAGACTGGGGTGAGAACCCTTGGTGAACTGGGTCACCTGTCACAGCTACATCCTTGCATTTTCACCGATTCCCTCCAGGGAACCAACTTGGATTCCAGGTGAGGGTTTGGCAACAGTGTGTGTGTGTGCGTGTGTGTGCTGGGATGTGGTTTTGTCTTTTTTCCTTTAGATGGTGAAGCATGTCACACCTCAGTGAGGTTCCAAGTGCGGACTAAGTTCAACCAAACCACATGGGAGCGAGCTGTTCTGGCATCAAGGGAGTTCATTCATTTTTATCGATAATGGAACATTCCAACTTTTTGGGAAATATATTTATTATTCTTCACCGTCATTGAGGGCAGACAAGATAGTCCTGTTTCCTTCAACTTTTCTAAAAGACACGAGGACTGCTAATTAGCTTAGCAAAATGAATGGTAGTAGATGGTAAGTGATAGCATACCTCTGAAAAGTCAGAATAGATCAGGTTCCCAATATCGGTGTTTATGGAGGTAATCGTCCTCATCCTCTCTGGATTTGTAGCAGCAGTTGCACTTCTTTTCATAAACGGACATTTGGTTTAGCCGATGTCACAACGAAGAAGCATCGACCATGTTTTCCATCCCACTGACATTAGCAGACTCAAACATGACATCAGGCTGAATAAACCTGGCTGATGCAGCTGGTGAGAGGACAACCAGCCACAACAGAAGTTTGTTGTTCATCTGTTAGCCGTAAATGTCACCACAGCTCTCATGCTGTGGTTTTCTGCTGCAGCAGGCAGCCATTTTCAGAGAACCTGCTCTACCATGTTACAACCTGCTTACCCGCCAGCATACTTAGTGTCTAGTTAGCGCAGAATTTTACAGCTAAAAAAGCCAGATCATCCCCCCCAGCAAGGCAGGGACAAAACAGAAACAACTAAATAAAAGAGAATATTGGACTCGGAAACATGACTCCAAACTGGTGCTAATGTGGAAATAAGCTGCAGCTTCATGCTACAGTTGGAGGTAAAAGACATCAATGCGAGCAGAAAAGTAGTTCCAACTGTATGATTGTCAAACGACAAAGTCCAGTCACTACACAAGTGCCATGCACAACCCTCATGATGTTTTGAATGAAAATCGCATTTGAAGACTTTTACGGTTATGCTAACACTCCCCACCCACTACCATTCATTATGCTAAGCTAACTAGCATGGGTCTTTAGGGCTCATGGAGGGAAGGATATTTATCTTCTTGTCAGTCACTCGAGAGGATGGACAACAGAGGACTTTCCCATCAAGTTGTTGTGTTCCTTTAATCAAAATTCAACAGCAAATTGATAATCAGACTCTTATCTAGAAAATGAATCCATCTAAAACGGTGGAAGTATGACATGGCTTCTTCAGTCATACTTCCAACCCCCAACAACCTGGAAGGTACAAAACTGAAGCGCACCTGCAGCAGCTCCAGTACTTTGATGCTCTCTTAGTTGGGCAGGTTGAGCACTGCAGCGCTGCTGATCGACGCACATCTCGACATTTAAGACAACTGAAAAGAACAGCATGAATAAACACACGCAGTGTATCGTCTTGTCGTGTATTTGGAGTGAAAGAGCTCACTTTCATTTACGGGTGGGTGAATTTGACAGTTGTGTTCACACCAAAGATTCAATTATAAAGGGATGACTTTGCGTCTGTTCCCTTCGGGCAACGCATGCTAGCTAACGGTTGCTGCTGATGGGCCGCCACCAAAACGTCCTCACACGGGGGAATGCAGTCGGGTTTGCTGTAGGCTCAAATGTCTCACTAAGTGTTAAACATGAAATGTTTAAGATTTGAGGTTCTGAAAGCAGGTAACAGCATCACTCGCCGGCAGCCGTGGTTCCACATTCCACAGCTTCGGTTGTCAAATTTTAGTCTTCCTCCCGATAAAAGGACCACAGATTAAAGGTTTAAACACCTACAAGATGCTTCAGATTTACATAAACAGCAGTAGTACAACAGCTAAAAGTATTACTCTCCTCTTTCTTAGAAGAGAAAACTCACGGATTCCCGTTTTCGAGGGGTGAATGAACACAAGTCCCAGTTAGCCCCCTTTTTAGAAATGTGACGCAGCAGCTGGAAGCGATTTCTAACAGGACCCAGCAACTTCTCACTGCCATTCCTAGCTACTCTTTCTGCATTGTCCTGCAGCGTGCTGACTAGACTTCCTAGGGTAGAGCGTTCGCTCATTCCCGCAGTCTTCATCTGAGCCAATGTTGCCTCAAGGCGGGACCTACGACACAAAAAGTGACAGCACGTGGAGGCGCTTCAGGGCCGTCATGGTTCTGTAAAAATCTAAAGGCTTTTTCTCCAGAACCTGCACAGACACGTTTATTTCAATATCGAAGCTTAAAAAAGTCGAAGGAGTCCGACGTGACAAAAAGAAAGCACTGCGATGCAGACGAGACCCCCCCCCCCCACACACACACACACACCCCCCACAGTGAGGTCGTTACAGACAGACAGAAACAGACGAACGTGGCCCGTGGTGACTCATCAGCTCGTCCAGCAGCGTTGGTCCATCCTCTTCACTTCAATACAGTCCGTCCTGTCCTGCTTCTACTGGATCTCCTTCACACCTCTGACCCCCCAAGGCTGCACCCAGAGTCCAGCTGCTCAGTACATTTTCTGCCTGCTGGGTAGCACCGCCTCCTTGAGGAAGGAGAACACCAGGAGTATCCCGGACCTCTTCCCTCTCTTGCCCTTGGTGAAGTAATTAGACACTACGTCATCTAGGAAGAAAATACAGGCCATTGTTAATGACAGGATCCAACCGCGAGATCCTGCTCAGCTCCATCCTGGACAACATGGGACCGCTGGACGTCGCAGGGTCTTGCGTCACCTCCACCAGCAGCAGCGATCTCATATGCCGAGTCTCAAGCGAAATTCCTCTATTGACATTTGAGCAAATCCTGCTATAACAAGTGAATCAAGACCATAAAATATTTGGTTCAGGCAAAAAGGATGACAGAAAGAATGTCAAGGTGCAAAGCGGTGTACTACTCCAAATCCTACTACTACTACTACTACTACTACTACTACTACTACTACCACAAGTAACTACTCATCCCAGGCATGATTCAGTCTTTGTAACAAATCTAAACAAAGCCCTAGCACGTGAGAGCAACAGTGATGCCCTTCCACAAGAGGCTGTCCCGGCAGCCCTCGCTGGTCCAGATCTCTCTAAGCAGGCCAAACCCCTTAAGAGCCGCCAGTCCAAAACAAAATGGAGTCAAGAGCTCACCTCCTTGTTGCATGGTGGATGGAAGCACATTTTCTCCTGCTGATAGTGACACAAAAAAGGCGAAGGGGATGACCCAGAGGCAGATGGTGAAGTACGCCAGCACCTGAGGTGGGGCAAAGGGAAGGTTATTGGACGGGAAACAGGAAGAGACACTGACGATAGAAGACGCACGAAAAGAGACACTACCTCACCTCTGAGAAGGGATAATACTCTTGAGCAAAGTACTGGAAGGCCATGTAATGGTTCACCACTACCAACACTGCAGCAGGAGAAAGAGAGACACCACATTTCCCTGATGACACAGATGTTTAGGCAATTATGGGCAAAATCACAATGGCTCGGCATCAAAACAACACTCTTAAAGGCCCGTTTCGGGAAGGTATTCGACCACTAAATTCTCCTCAGTTCATCTTCGAGCCTCGGTGGACATCCGTGTGAAATCTGAAGACATTTGCTGGGGGAGGTTCCTCAGATGAGGATGGACGAACAACCTTGAAACGTTGGACACAGGACGAGAAGCTGGTCGTCCACACTCACCACAGGAGAGGATGAAGTTGGGGGAGCTCAGGAGGATGTAGGGGAAGGTCTGCAGGAGGCCGAAGTACACCAGGTTGGTGAAAAGGCCGACTCCCACCATCAGCATGGGGAAGCCCTCAAAGATGTATAGACCTGCCAGCACACCTGTTGAGAACTGCACACATTCACAGTCCCATCAGCATGCTTCCTGGATCCTGCCATTTCTACATCTCTGACCAGTAAATCCAGTCTTACCAGTATCATGTACTTGATTATTCGACTGGTGGCAACCGTGTATTCTTCTATTAGTTCGGCCAGGTAGTACAGGCCAGCAGCTGTGGGCAGAGAAGACCATGAGCCCCCAAACACAAGACCTGCAGCACTGCAGAGATGTTCAGGAGCCTTTCGTGCTCGTCCAACTTCGGACACCTGACTTGAGGCTACACGACTCAGAATACGCCGTGACGTGTGCTCGTGTTTCTTCACGATCGAGCGCGTAGACTTGTGACATCATATACCATATCCCAATATTTCACACCAGTATTTTCAATAAAATCATGCGGCTCAGCTCAACTTCCCAGAAACCAAAATTATTTGTTCAAAATAATGAACAACAACACACGAACGACCCCAACAGGTAGCAAATCCTGATCTTGAGACTGAAGCCGGCTTGAATGCTTAAATGTTCAATAGTTCATCATCTCAGTCGCGTTCAAGTGGGTTTGGTGCCAATAAATCAACAGTGTTCTCTTCTGTTATTGGTCCAGCTCTACTAGTGATGAACATGCAGGTATCATGTGATAGAAACGGGTTAAGACAGCCACACCTGACTGGTGTTATGTGGCTGATGACGTGGACGCAGCAGGTCCTCACCACAGCAGTTGCACCCCCCCCCCCCCCCCCCCACACACACACACACACACAACTAACTTTAACGTGTCACTTGCAAGCTCGCAAGCTGCTCAAGTAACATTTAGCAATAAAAAGCATGGCTAACCTTTTAGGTGGTGGGTTAGCTCGCATGCTACCTTTTCTACCGCAGACTCAACTTGAACACCGGATAAAACACACGCATGTCCAAGTGCGTCCACCTGCTGACGCACTAACTGGTTGGTTCATATCAATAAAGCTGAGCTGGGAAGAGAAAACATGCTAACTTAGATGACCACCGGCAGCCGAGCTGTTCCTCAAGATCTGGTTGATAGAAGTGCATGTCGAACCCGGTTCCGTTCTACTCGGTGCTGCGAGGACTGCCGGGTTTAGTCTTGGATGAGAAACTACATCACATCTGTGTCGGTGCCATAACTTCCTGTGTCTGAAGTTGGAGCACCAGCTAGCTAGCAGCTAGCTCGTAGCTAGCAGCGTCATCAGTTTACTCTTGAGCAGACAACACTGCGTGTAACCATAGTTTAATGTTACCGCACTCGTCCGTCTCGGCTTGGCAAAACAAGGCGAAATGGTGCAACTTCCCCCGCTCAACTCACCCCGCTGGCATTAGCCGAGCTATTAGCATCTTGGTACATTCGCGCGTCATGGAGTACATCCTCAGCGCCACTCACCTATCGCGAGAGTGACGAAGGACACCTGGATGAGCAGCGACAACCAGCTAAGCAGATAAATAAACCACATCTCTATGCATGTGAAACGACAACGACGCAACAGAAAGACAGGAGGGGGGACAGCGCGCTGGCTGCTAACTCCGGCTGGTCAGAGGTCGCCGCCTCGGCTGTCAGGCTGGCGAGGGCAAGAGAGAAGGGACAAACTTCAACAAGGCGTTGGTGTCTCGTGGTTGTAGAGCCATCTGTTGTTGGGGAGGAACTGACAAATTCCGGCCTGTAAACCCTGGAAATGCACCGCTCACGTTACTCTTCAGTTACTGTTTGCACTGAAGGAAAATAATGGCTAAAATTAAAAAAAACATCGTTACCTACAGAACTGCAGTTGTTTCAGTGAATGTTGTTCTTTTGAATTTGCGGTTGAGGATTTTTGTACCAGGAGGTTTTAATATCGGTGTTCTCCTGCTGTTTGCTCTGCATGATCTGTTCTGGTGCAGCGACCACTGATCCTCGATCTGATCGATCCGTCTAATCATGGGGGAAATGTGTTCCTCTGATATGACCAGGCAGCACTGATTTCAATCATTTTTAGATACACTTGGACTCACGTGGAACTAAAATGAACGTAATTCCCAATATTTCCTCTAAAACTTACACACAGCTCCTTTAGCCCCTGGAGCAGCCCCAGAGACAGAAAAAAATACATATTTTGTGGCCACAAAATGTAAATTATTCTCTCAATTTAGATATTTAGAGGCCACAAGATAGGGAATACTTTCAAAAATTCTAATTTAAGGAATCGTATCATCTTAAGTTCAATCCTGTGGCCATGAATTGATTAAATTGAGGGAACAAGTCATCTCTCGTGCTGACAAATGATCCTCTCTCTCTCTGTGGCCCCGCCACAACGCGTAAACACCAAAAATGCTCATTACACTGAAACTTACATCATTTGTGTTGAATTACTTTGGAGCAGCGTGGAGGCGTCCCGGGGGGCGCGAGTCACCCGACGTCCAAACATTAGTTCCCCCTCACCTTTCGCTTTGTTTATGGTTCGGAAAAAAATTCCGACGTCCAAACATTAGTTCCCCCTCACCTTTCGCTTTGTTTATGGTTCGGAAAAAAATTCCGACGTCCAAACATTAGTTCCCCCTCACCGGGGGGGGGGGGGGGGGGGGGGGGGGGGCGGAACCAAAGCGCGCTTCAAACCTCTTTCATAGCAACTGCTGTCAGGTCTGTTTTTAAAATGGAGAGATATTTGACACGGATGAAATACATTTTATTTCATTTTTTCTAGTTCTGAAAAACTAAAGGAATGTTTGTCATTTTTAATTGGTCAATAAAGTTAAACATGGCCTATTTTGTCAAAAAATTTGGCGTGGGGGGGAATGAAAATTTTTCTTCCTCCAAAGGGGGGAATGAAAACGTTTGAGAACCACTGGTTTAGAGCAACCTGGTTTAAGCATAATATATTATGGCAATTAATAAAGTTCTAGCTTATCTTAAGCTATCATGGTTTCTATTTTAGCGACTCACACAGATGTATTATTTCCTTTTTTTCTGGTAATATCAGCATCCACAATGTCAGTTCACAGATCCTGACTTCACACACACACACACACACACACACACACACACACACACTGGCAGTCACGTGAGTGGATTCAATAACAGCCAGGGGGCAGCCCTCATTACTTTATTCCAAGAGCTGACACCTTTGTGGAGGAAAACAATAAAATATGTATACAGGAGAGTGCAGAGTGTAAAAAGAGCTAAATAAAGTTAATAAAAAATGTGAAACAGTGTGAAGAAAAATGGAGTCAAAGGTGAGAGTAATTGCGTTCTCTCTTCAAATGCTTTTAACAAAGGCAGATAAGCCGCTGGATAGATGGTGCGCGTATTCATTTATGCGTGCATGCACACATATATAGCCTGCAAGTGTGGAGGTGAGAAAACAAAAGGCGACCTGCCGCATTCTCTTCCAGGCGAAGCCCTCTTAACTTAAAAACACCTCTGAGCTGCGGGTGTGAGAGCTTTAATGTGCCTAAACAAACGGCGGCGGCCTCCCTCCTTCTGCAGGACCGAGCTTTAAGAGGACGACACCTCAGGAGAGAAATGGGCATTCGTAGCCACTCGTAGTGTTTTTTTAATGGCTGTTTTTTTCACAGCAGAATTGCATAGTGCTGTAACTTGCACTCGGGTCAGTTAAATCCAGGCGCCAAAGTAGAATGATACTGGATATTAAACACATCTGAATGCATCAAGTATTCTTTCGCACGGAACAAGTACAAGTTATTTCAAGAGAAGCTGGCTAAAATGGCTTCAGGAGATGCTTTTCATTGCTTTTTAGCTCACCCTGACTGTGTACACCCTCCCGTCTGGGACTCCCTGGAGGGTAAAACAAACCGTGTTGTTGTGCTGTTTACTGGCAGTCATTACATTTGCATGGTAACCACGCTTTTCTCCTCAATAATGTCGAAGTGCGGTACCAAGCAGCAACTATCACGGTAATTACCAACTGGCAGCTGGCAACTGAAAAAAATCTGTCAGGTGTAAAAGTCCAGAGGCCATACCTGAAGGTACCAACATATCCGTTAGCTACCTTCAGCTAACAGCTAATTTCATTAGCATTCAGCCACATCCTAGCTAACGTTGTTGTGATACATTGGAAAACGAGTAAAATAAGTGCCATTATTTTATAATAATTATTTGTATAAATTTACTGATATTGAATTGTGAGTATTCATGTTTTAAATCAATTAAAATTAACAACATAATCAAAAGAGGTCAAAAGAAAAGGTTATTCAATTAATTACTGACAAAAAGCAAAGTAACTGTACATCCTCAAAGTAAGACTGGACCTCGGTGGTGTTGAAGCTGCTCGACTGCCTCCCTTCATTCGTCTTGGCTCATCATCAGTGCTGAAGCTCGGATGCGAGAGTCCCGCTTCTCCCTGTTCTGCCTCAGCCTCCGGAGCACAGGGGCGTCAGCACACAGGGCTGCCGCGGGAACATCTGCTGCCGCGGGGACATGGAGTTGACACGACTCAGGGTCTAACCAAGAGATCATCGCAGGTTAGTACCACATGACTGCATCTTGAAATTTACCAAATGACAGTAGTGGAATACTTTGCTCCTATCATAAATACTACAAAGTACTGTTGCTTGAATCAAAAACGGTGCAGTCTGGGAACAATCTGGTATTCTGACATCAGTTTTTCTGCCTAGTAACTGTGGAAGTCGGGTCTGACATCTCTGACTTAGATTTTCCTTGGATTTAGAAGCAACAAAAAAAAAAAAAAATCAAATTGATTTAATTTTCCTCGTAGTATGGGACATATGTTTTCCCAGCATTTGAGTGAGTACGTCTTGCTGAAAAGGGTTTGTGACCACTGATAGTACCAATTTCAGGAATCAGAACTGGATCAAAGCTGCATCCGTGGAGGTAAGCCCCAAAAATTCTGATGTACTTCAGGCTCCTGAGCTGACTGCTTGTACAGGGTACAAACTAAAACACGGAGTGTATACCAGGCGAAGAGGAGGGTAGGTCTTGGGAGCCATCCATGGCTCTCCTCCTCCTCTGGAGCACCCGCAGGAGCTCTGCCTCACCCACATCTCGGCCGATTCTCCTCCTGGATGGAACTCTGCTGACATTCCTGCGTTTCATGTTGTCCTGAGGTGTTAGAGGGTTGGAGAAAGATCAGAACGTAGTCACTAAAGTCGTCTTTTAATCACAAGGGTTTGACTGGAGTTGAATTACCAGCATTCCTTTCAACTCGACGATAGCGGATTTCCTGTTTTCGCTCTTTTGGTCCTATGAGAAGACATTCATCAAAAAACGCTTTTTAGCACTAAGGCTCATGTTTGACAGGATATTAGGCAAGAAAATGAACAACCACAAGACTTACTGACCGTCCATGAGCTGTCATCCTCCTGCAGTCACCAGACAAAGACAAATCAGACGGTTCTTTAAGCACATGACTTTGGGTTTCTACTTGGTTGTTCTTCAAACTACCAGCGACTACCTGTAGACTGGTGATGGGCCTCAGGACAATGCCTTTCTTTATCCGCTCCATCATCTCATCCATAGCTCTCGCCTTTACGTCCAACAAGGGTGTCGTAGCTTGAATTGTGGAAACAGCTCAGTTTTTCTGCTGGCTTGCTAGCATGCGTTCACTCATGAAACTTTGTTAGTTTGTTGGGATATAAATCAGCCGATTAGTTGAGATTGTTTATGGTCTGCTTGTGGATGGAAGTTATACTGTGTGTGCATGTGCACGCTAAAAAGGGCTGAGCAAACCAGTTCCCGGTGCAGACATAAGCCAGATGTTCATGGACGTTTGCAGGTTTTGTTCTTTTTGGTAAGAGGCTTTAGTGAAATCCAGTGAAATGCAAGTGTCACTCACTTTGATCTGCTTTATTCTTCCTCCTCTTCCTCAGGAAATCAAGTGAACTAGTCAGACACAGAGCGAGAGGTCACATACAGCTTTTGAGTATCTCACAATTAGATATTTGCCATTACCTGAATTCAGCAGTGTTTCCTTCACAAACAATTCTGGCTCTTACAGCCATGTTTGTAGTCTGTGATTAGCGATACTTGGTGGCACGTACTTGATGGTGACAATCGTGGGAGGGGGTGGAGGAGGAGGAGGAGGCGGTGGTGGAGGAGCAAGGACAGTGTTTTGGTCTGGTATGACGTCTTTTTCTTCCCTTTTCAGTGTATCTTTTAACTGCGTCACTGCAATAAAGAAGACCATGGAACGCCATGTTGAAAATACTGGTTTTTTTTTTTTCTTGCTTTGTTAAAAAATCTGCCTAAAGATTTAATGGGTAATCACATTTGGTTGCATTTTAGTACAACGGGAGGAAGTGGAAATACGTAGTTCCGTTTTTGGCCAGAACCAAACGAGCTCTTAACTATTGTCGTGTCATGGCTGGCAACCCGGGAGGCAATGTTCTGGGGACGTCACACAACATTGCTCAGTGTTACAGAACATTAAAAAACATGATTTTGAAAGTCCTGCAGACTTGGGGATCCCGAGGCGTTCCCAGGCCAGCCTGGAGATGAAGTCCCTCCGATGGCTTCCTCCCAGCTGGATGCATCTGGAGCAGCTCTCTTGGGAGGCGACCAGGTGACATCAGACCGAGATGCCCGAACCACCTCAACTGGTTCCTTTCGACCCAAAGGAATAGCGGTTCTACTTCCCTTTCGGTTATTTTATAAATACGAGTTTTTGGCTCTTGAGTTTGTTCCCCTGTGGTTCTCGTGAGAGGAAAGCAGTTCGGTTTCAGCCTCACTACAACCACGGCATCTGTGGTGTTTTTCAAAACAACCTGGAATATCGAGGCTTCAGGATACTTGGATGACTTTAGATGAGCAATGTGAAGAAGTTTCATGGTTTTATTACATATTTAGTTTTGAAAATTGGACACCATTCACAACTGTTTGGGAGATAACTGCAACACCTTGTCCTGTGAAACTGCAGCAGTGTTTTCTGGCCCAAAAAGCTTCACCCAATCTTCCACCAGTATGAGGTTGAATAGATAATGACTGAATTTTCAGTTTTTATGTGAACTATCTCTTTAAATCATCAGCGCCCATCAGTGTTCTCCTTCGGGTTGGAGGCGTTATACGTCACCTGATGACACAACTGACACTCAACCAAACATCAACATGTAATGACATTTGTGGCCCACTGGCTTCCCCACCAGCAGCTACCTTCATCCTGCAGGTGTGCGGCGGTTCTGTGAGTCTCAGACAGCTGGATTTCTAAGGCCTTCCTCTCCTCCTCGCTCCTCCTCAGCTGTTCGCTCAGGTTCTGCAGTTCACCAAGGACGCCGCTTCCTTCGTCTAAGGTAGGGCGATGTTGCACCTGAACACATGGCCGTGGCAAAAAACGTTAATTTAACAGCAGATGTGCTCCTGTTAGCATACGCACATGTACAGACACACCTGCTCCTGGTAGTAGCGCCGTATATCACTCAGCGCTGTGCTGATGTCAGATATCTGTTCGAGGGCTCGCTGCAGACCGGCTTCTGTACCCTGCATCACCTTCTGTTTGTCGACCTCCTCCTGCTGCACCCTCATCTAACACAAGACACACCACATTGAGCTGTTCATTATGATGGCTTGTAGTAAAATAGAAGAAAAATACATCAGTGGCAGAAATAAAAGGCTGGTTGTTAATTATCAGCCCCAGGAGGTTGACACAATACAGAGAAAATGTATTTAAACCAGTGTTTGACTGAACAATGACTTGTTAGTGTTACTCTTTGGCTTCGCTGTGCATGTTTTAGCAGTGAAAAAGATCATAATTCCCCCTTATTATAATAAGTGGCTTGTAAGAGGAAAAGAAAATGTCAAGCTTTGCCTTTTATGGTGTGACAAATCAGCAATACAGAAATGTGGTGCTAAGTAGTCAGAAATAATGGTTCCCTACTGAGGCGTGAGGATTTAGATGAATCTGACAGGTCGCTTGTCTCCAGTCTGTCAGACACTTCATTAAAGCAGCGTTAAAATGGAATTGCTAACAGCTAGCTTTCAGATGGCTGAGTGATTAGCAAAAGATAAGGAACTTGTTGTTTTCCTTCTTAGCTTCCTTTATTCAACATTCTTTTGCCCTCTGAACTGACAATGTGGGCTCTATGTCGTATCTGAAAGCATTGCGCATCGACGACTGCAACTCTCTCCTGGCAGGCCTCTCTGGTGTACTTTTGAACCTCTGAAGATGATCCAGAATGCAACAGCATGTCTGGTCCTTCACTCGCCCAAAACTGCATGTGTCACCCCGCTGTTAATGCCTCTTCACTGGCTTCCAGCGGCAGCTCCAGTCAAACTCAAAGCTCTTCCTCTGGCTAACAAACAGTGACCAGAAGGTCTCCTGCCGACCTGGAACCCCTCATCCAGGTCTACACACCCTCTCGCCGCTACGCTCTGCCTGTGGGAGACGGCTGGTGCTCCCAGCCCAGCGTGGCTCCACATCTCTAGCTAGACTCTCCTCTGTTGCTCCCACATGGTGGATCAACTACCAACTACCAAGGTCTCAGACCCGGCACTCAGTGAGCACTCAGCACTGAAAATGTTGAATATGGAATGTGTTGAATGTTGGAAGGCATTGTTGATGTTGAATTACTGGTTGTGGTCAGTTGAGGTTACATTTTATGAAGACAAAAAACAACAACCTGGCACTTCTTCTGCCAGGAGATGGCAGCACCTGCGACCATCCAACTTGAAGCAGTTTCGCGTGCTCATTAATGTTTTCCCTCCAGTCTGAAGTCTCGAAAACCCCAGTAAGAAATAAACAATTGTACAAATAATCAGGGGCAGGAAACGTCCAATCGCACATATTCCTTATAGCTGCACCTGCAAACCCCATTTTGATTTAGGAGTTTGAGTCTTGTTCAAATATCAAGTAGCAAGTTCTCCAAACCAGAGAGTTTTGTATCTGAGTCTAGATGTAATAAGGCCTAACTCATCGTAAAATCTTCCTTTTCAACAGAGAATTCCATCTCAAGAAATTGTCAGAGAATAATTATAAAATAAAGTCGGAATGAATTAGTTGGATGAAGGATTTCTAAGTCTGGGGCTTCCTGAATGGCAGGTAGGACCCAAACGGACTCGAGACAAACCAACCTCACATGTTATCACTTCTACCTGAAAACAAAGTTGACCTTCAACTGTCCTATGTAGTGGAGCATAAAACCCAAAACAGCAAATCTATTTAGAAAACAGACGAGCAGGAGCCTCGCTGGATGGATGAATCCTCCAACCAAGGGGTTGCAAGTTTTCTTTTTTTAACTGATGAACATGTTTCACCCCAAACCCCAAACTCAGGCTCTTTGATTTCAGCAGGTAGGACGGTGATTGCAGTTGCACAACTTCGAAATGCTGCTGCCCAACGTGAAGGCCTACCCTAAAGGCTCTGATTGGGTCGACAACGCTAGGGTTCATGGAACACTCCCAATTCTTTACACATCGTTTCTATGGTGCCATCAATTCAAGCCTATGATGTTACACGGGGACACGAGCCAAAAAACCCAGCAAACAACTGCTTTAAACAAACAAAGAAAAGTCCATATTTTGGAATGCGCTGTCTGCCTTGGTTACATCCTGGATCTTGGTCTTGACAAAAATCAGTAAACACACTTTTGTTTATTTCCTGTTTTGAAGCCATTCCTCTCTGCCTCTAACACAAATCTTATCTTATCCTTAAAAATGGCTGGAAAAAACACGGAGGACATGATGTGTGACATTTTTGAGAACAGGGCCACTGTCAGAGAACAGGAAGTGTGAATAAGTGTTTTTCATTTCTGTTTTTTTACAGTACAGGAGGGTCGGCTTTTTTTTTTTTGCTAGGTATCGGCACATGTATCTGGCTGAAAATTACACTGCTCTAATCTCCCGTTAGCAGACGGCAATTTTCACACGGCAGTTAGCACAGTTATTTCACACAAACACACTGCCTCGCCACACAAAGGGACAAAGACACGCACAAAAAAACCCTCCAAATTATTTCCTGTTTGAGGCCTTGCATCATTATACCAACGCGCATCGCGGAGAAGAGGTGTGAATGGCCGGTGTTGTCAAAACACATGAAAACAGACAAATAGCAGTGCATACAAGAGGCATTCAGTGCAGGGGGGTCTTTTACAATGAATTGAGAGTAAAGGGGCTGAATTGTATGACCAGTTGGGGGTCCTTTTCACAGGTAAGGACCCCTGCGAGGCAGCCTATTGTGTGCCTGTCCAGTAAATGGAGGACGCCACGCACAAAGGCGACAATTGCTATATGCTTGGCAAAACATAAAGGTGTCAGGCAAAGACAGGTTGCGCTTAAAGACCACTATTCTCCTTCAGCAGCGGTGATGACCACTAATTATGGGGAGGGGAGGGGCTAAATGGGCAGGAAAGGGATGTTTTTTCAAGAAAGAGCCTTCATTATCAGAGCAGCTGGGCCACATGAAGCTGTAGTGTGTTTGTGGGTTTTAAGTGAATTGGTGTTTTTTCCCGCATGTGTACACGCTTTTGTCCCGTGTGTGTGAACGCCACACCTTGACACACGAGGTGAAAACGGAGAATGGAGACCCCTTCTCCTGTCTCGCCACATCAGCTGACAGCAGAAATGTGTGTGTCGTTTCCCCTAATTCCTCCCAGCTTCAGTGTCCGTCTGTTCGCCATAGACGCCCCCAAGGTCAGTGCTGGCACTCCAGCTCCCTTCCCGTGGCACGCCCTGTCACCCTCGGTGTCCATAGGTGTGAATGTATGACAAAATGCATCGCGCCGCACGGAAAACGCACACATACACACACGACACAAGCTCACACCTGGTGGACCAAGACTTCGGCGTGCTGCCGGAGGCCTTTCTCCAGCGCCAACGTCTGAGACATCTCTGTGAACTCCTCTGTGACAAGCTGGGAGACTGCAGACACACACACACACACACACACACACACACACACACACACACACACACACACACACACACACACACACACACATTAACTGGGGTTTACTGTCAAAACAAAAAACAAAAATTATTGTTGCGTAATGACAATTAATGTGTACAAAATGTAAAAGAATTTCGTCATTTGTCGCGTGAAGCTGCCCGTCTGTCGCATGGATGTGTTGCCGTTCGGAACATCTAACGGCACAGGGACATTCTGAGGACCTACTGGAACATTCTTTAAAGGTTCTCTAAAGGTGATGAACCTTTACAAAACATTGAGGCTGCTCTCTTTTTGTGACTGAATCCGTGCAGTCCAAAGGGGCTTCAGGAGAGTGTTCCATTTTGTTTACTTGATGGTCACATGGCAACGTTACAAAGAGGACCGTTGAGATGTGGAGGAAATGTTCCTAACTAGTTTCTCATGTGTCAAAGGAAATCTTCCTTTTCGGGTTATTTAAGAGGAAACAAGTAAATGCTACTGTTTTATGATGTTCCCATTGTTCTTCAACACGTAAAAACATTCAGTAGGTTCGAGTAATGTTTAGGGAATCATTCCTGTAAGGTGTTACCTCGAAAATGGTCCATTAAATATACGGGTGTTCACCTTTACGGATCTCCAAATCACGACACCAGGAACGTTCCTTAAACATTGCAGGATCCTTTACAAAGGTCGAGACATTGTTTCTGGTGCGTCGGCAAAAACCTCCAGTGAATCAACCCTTTGGGAACCTTTCCCTTTAGGACCCAGACGGGGACATGAGGAGGGAGTGACCGTCCGTGTCGGCCCTGGTGGGAGGAGGACTCACCTCGTTTGATTTTATTCAAGGTCTTGCTCTGTTGTCTCATTGTCCTCAGTACGGCCTCCTTGTCCTCCACCTCCAAAGCGAGCTGGGGGAGAGAGTGGTCTTGAGGCTCAATGTAGCAAATGCGACTAATTCTGATCTAGTGACGTGGGGCCATAGTACCTGTTGTCTGCGTCCGTCCAGCTCTAGGGTCAGAGCCTCCACTTGCTGCTCCAGCCGCAGCTTCTCAGCCAGGAGGCCGTCCACGCATGCCTGCAGCTCTGACAATGGGGACAGAATTAGTGACATCATCACTACCTGCTTTGTTCTGGGTGTTTTTGACATCTCAGGTAAATCCACCTGATTTTTTTAACCAACCTGCAATCTTGGCTTGGCTCTGCAGCAACAGCGTCTGCTCATTGCCATTGTCACCGAAATCAACAAGGTCAACACTGTTATCAGTGGGGTCGACGTCGGGGTCAAAGGTCAATGCAGACAGGTTTTCAGGCAGCTCAGGGATCAGGGGCAGCAGCATCTGGCTCCTTCTCTTAAGGGTTTTGTTCTCCTTGGTCACCTAGGCAACAAAGGCAGCACCAGTGGGTCGATACTGCCGCTGCTGCTGGAGGTGGTGGTGTGACTTGACTTATTTCATGTGTGAAGATTACAAACAGATTTAGAGTAACACCTGCTGGAACAGGAGGCTGGAACAGGACAGGAAATAGAACATAAAAGAGACGGATAGAACAGGGTAGGAAAGGAAGGGGAAGGACATACTTGGACAGCCAGTGCCTCGGCGCTCTCCCTGCAGGAGCGTTCGATCTGGAACTGGATCTCCAGCATGTTCATCTCTTTCAGGAGTTGGTTGGAAACTGTTGATGGAAGCAGCTGTCAGTCATGACCATCTAGTGATGGGACATACCTAAAACTCAGCAGGGCCTCTCTGTTCCTGCTCAGTTCCTCCCTGAGACGTCAGGAACAGTTCTGGTGGTGGAATCTGACCTTCCTCCAGCTCAGCCAGCTGGTGATTGGCTTCATCTCGCTGCATCTCCAGGATCTCATACTAAAGTTTACAGCAAAGAAGAAAACAATCATCAGACAACAAAACCTTTTGTGGGATTCTTTTTTTGAACTTTTGTTCCTTTTATTGACTTGTCTTTCACCTATGTTCGTCCATGTGATTGTCTTTTATTCACATGAGAATGTGACAGTGATTGTCTGCAGTACCTGAATGTCTTCCTCGTAGTCAGAGGATAAATCAGTCTCTCCGTCAGACTCTGGGGGGGGGGGGGGGGGGGGGTCAACAGAGAACACACTCAGTGAAACTGTAAGAGGAACTTAAGGAGGATGTCCGAAGGAGGTTAGCGACAGAAATACAAGAAGTGAAATCACACAGGGATCCACTCAAATGGAAGTCATGCTGCTGGTTCGCTTTCTACCTCGCAGTTCCTACTGCTGCACTTGCTTTTTGTTTTTCTAGTCTTTTTGTGTTTGCGAATAAATAAAACCTAAAAAATTAAGTCTAATTGGGACTTTGTTAGTTTTAACTCAAATCAAAGTGTTTGTGGATTACTGAGCAAACGGCTGGATGAAGAAGACGTGGATTATTGAAAGTTTGTAAACCAACATTTTACAGTGTAGCATTTGCCAACTGTCAGGCTCCATTAGCTTCAAGCTAGATACACGTGGCTGGCTCTTTCTGCTTTCTGGAGTCATAAAGAAGTTTTACAGGAGAGAAAACATCTCTGGTAGTTCAAGACTCCTATTAGTGAGTATTTGAATGTCATAAAGCACTTTGTAAGTGAAGTACCACTTTGAGAACTACTCGGGAGCAATGCTAGCTCCTGTGGTTGTTTTAGCCTCCTTGCTAGTGCGTTTCCCTCCATGCTGTGGTTCAGGGGTTGAGTCTTGTGTCAGACGCTGCTTATCCACACAACACAGGTTCCACGGAGACGTGCCAACTCTCTCTATTATCCCACATTTTTAGCATTTCCCAGCAGACTAGTACCAGATTTGCAACATCTGTATACAAAATTCTTGCATTTTGAAAAATACTTCCTGAACTTAAAAAAAAACAACACTTTTTGGTTGAAGTATCAGTTAGTAATGCATTATTTCCCGCTGCTTTTATTCAGGTTGTATACTGAGAGTTTTTTGAATTTTCCAAAAGTAAATCCATGCTTAGCTGTGAAGCTAAGCTAACCAGAAATAATTTCTTCCCATCCATCTCACAGCAGGGAAGCACATCAGTGTATCATCTCTCAGAATGGCATGTTTTACTTTCCTTAAGATTATCTTATTATTCACCATTAAAACAAAAAGTTTCATTCTTGAAAAATTCAATCATGTTCTTCTCAACACTCAAGAAACGTTTTGTCAGAAAACACCCTCATTATCTCTTATGCTTCAAGTCTAGAGGGATTTCATTTGTGTGTGCCATTAAATGGGAATTTTTATATTAAAAATACCTCAAATGAGTTAGTCTACATTATCAGGTCTTACCTGCCGCAGCTACGTCCTCGTCTTGGATCCACATCTTAGAGTTTTCTGTGTTTTAGCTCCTCTGAAGCTAAAATGAGTCGTGCGCTAACCAGATTCCTGTCTCAGCAGCTTTTTTTGTTGAAATCAAAGCAGGAATCTCTTTTTTCAACCCTCCCCCTCTGGAGATCTTACAAAAAGAGGAACCTCTAAAGAACGTGGTCACAGGCTACCATGGATTTATAGCATGGTTGCAGATTTTGTACTTGTAAAAGAAAATCAAAAACCAAGTTATTCCTGCTGCCATCACAAGCAAGTGAGCGTATTTGCCGCTGGTTTTTGTCTCAAATGAGGTTGAAGTGTTTGAACTTTTACCCTTTTCATATAGCAAGAAGAGGGAAATGCAGCCTCTGGCCCAGCGCACGGTCTCTGAGGGACGACGCTGTCTCTCTACCGCAAGATCAATGTCACTCAAGCAGCCACTGCACAGGAAAAGCTGCTTTTATTCCTCTATTAGCATCTGTGTTCGGAGTTCACGACCTCCGTAACATCAGACCTGCCATGGGAGCGGCATTCCGGGTGATAATTCCGGAGGTTAGCAGAGGTGGGCGGCGGCGATGATGGCGATGACTCACATGCCTCTGCTCTGAATGATGGAGATTCTTCAAATTTCCCATCCTTCATTTTTTGGTTATTTGTTTGCCGGCCATCCAGGAGAGTTTGGAACTCCATGTGGGCGGGGCTTGGGTTTAAACAGGAAGTAAGCAGGAGATTAGCAAACACCTTCCAAAAGGACAGAGCTGGTCTAGTCTTACACCTGGCAGTTGGCTGTCTGTCCCTGTCTCCTTAATTCAATATGGCAGGAGGGAATTTCCCCTGATTTGGCTCAAACGTCCACTGGGACTTAAGGATGGGCTGAAATGATGTCTGCGGCCAAAGGTCACTGTCACCTTGTGTTTGCATGATGTCATCCTCCTTTTTATCCAGCTGTATGCTCAGGAATCCCCAAACAATTTGAGCTAAAAACTAGGTAAATAAAATGGTCTGAGTTTTACTGATTAGATGTCTTAATAAAGATAATTTCAATAATACGGGACAAAGACCTTGAGAATTTGCAAACAGAGGTTTTTGGACATTTAAGCGATATTTAGCCATCAAGTCTCTGTTAGCTTGAAGCTAAATATACGCGGCTGGCTCTTTCTGCTTTTTTGAGTGACAAAGAAGTAACGTAGGAGGGTAAAACGTCTTCCAGAGTTCCTAACTCCAATTAGTGAGTACTTGAAAGGTAAAACATACTTTTGAGTGAGGTATCGCGGTATGATGATGTACTAGCTAGCAGCCTTGCTCGTGTGTCCACCTGTGAGGCTGCTGCTGGATGGCGTTTGTCTTCATAACGCAAATTCCTTTCCTGCTCCCAGTATTATCCCACATTTTTAGCATTTCTGATGCTGCTATTGGATGACAACACGATGCCAAACTGCAGTGTTAAAGGTACGTGCTGAACTTCATCACTACCAGTAACTACATCAGTGTCACCACACCAAAAACTACAGCCTTCAAAAATGCTGTGATTAGTTCTAAAAATAAAAACGCTACTATAACGGCTATAAAAATAGTGGTAGCATGATAAAGCCATTCCAATTTGGCTGTGTATTGGCCAATTAGTGCGTGTTTTACGCTCCGCCGCCTCCAGCGGTAGTGGAAGTCACGGGTCTCTGGCACCTTTGTTTTGGGGGGTCCTGAGTTGAATGGTTTGGTAACCTCTGACATGAATAACTCCACACAGCTCAAGGTCGACGCCATCTAATTCAGAAACATTCCCCAAGATATTGGCAGCAAGACGTTTTTATTTTCACCACAAACAGATGAATTCCCTCGCCGCGGCGCAGATAATCAAAGTTCTCAGTCAATGTTGTTGCTTCACCTTCGACGCAAACGCGGGGGGCTGCAAAGATAAAGAGGCGCCCTGATTCATGATGTGACGTCCTTGTGGTTTAATGAGTCTTTTCTCTCAGTGTGTTGCTCTCTTTACAGGCACCACCTGAGCTCCCAACCCTGCGCCAGCCTGTCACCCTGACCTTTACTAACGATTCTTCACCATGTTAATGAAGGTGAAATTGTCACTTAACATTAGCCGTTGTGTGGAAGGTGACATTGTCAAACATGCCGCCCTCGTGATAACACTGTCTGGTTAAAATGGAGACAAACTAGATTAAACAAAGGCGGAGCACTTTTTTATTAGGCTTTGGCCTTTATACTCCTTTTTGTTTCATGTGGAGTATTTTGATTTAATCTGCCAGGCTATTTAAAAAGCAGTTGAGTAAAATGGAAGGTCTTTATGTTCCTACAGACTTATTGTGTTTTAGCAGCTCAGCTGAAGTAAAATGACCACAAATGCCTCGTCTACAATGACGGTACTGAAGGACACTTTTTTTTTCGCCCTGGAAATTCGAAGATTTCAGCTCACTAATGGTTATTTTTCAATCCGTACATATTTTGATTCAATTAATTTTGAATCACTTGGGCCAATAAATAAATCATTAATTTCATACAACAGGTAGCAGGATCATGTTGCATCACTAGTGTTTGAATTCAAACTGAAACCACAGAGAGTAGCTGACCGCTAGTTAGCTTAGCCCAATGGCTGGTAGTGGGTGGGAAGTGTTAGCATCAGCTGGCTCAGGTCCAGGCTAATTAGCTTAGCCCAATGGCTGGTAGTGGGTGGAAGTGTTAGCATCAGCTAGCTCAGGTCCAGGCTAGTTAGCTTAGCCCAATGGCTGGTAGTAGGTAGGAAGTGTTAGCATCAGCTAGCTCAGGTCCAGGCTAGTTAGCTTAGCCCAATGGCTGGTAGTAGGTAGGAAGTGTTAGCATCAGCTAGCTCAGGTCCAGGCTAGTTAGCTTAGCCCAATGGCTGGTAGTGGGTGGGAAGTGTTAGCATCAGCTAGCTCAGGTCCAGGCTAGTTAGCTTAGCCCAGTGACTGGTAGTGGGTGGAAGTGTTAGCATCAGCTAGCTCAGGTCCAGGATGCTGGTGTGTCCAGCAGGAATCCTCCTCCTCATCATGATCAGTAGCAGCAGTCGCTCTTC
The DNA here is from genome assembly GCF_037954235.1 of Aulostomus chinensis. Classification (NCBI taxonomy): domain Eukaryota; kingdom Metazoa; phylum Chordata; class Actinopteri; order Syngnathiformes; family Aulostomidae; genus Aulostomus; species Aulostomus chinensis. Next base: position 16,041,021 of record NC_141343.1, read on the forward strand.
TAGTCCTCAACAAACCTTTGGTTCTGTTGACCCAAGTTCCAATGGAGCTTTGGAGGTGCTGCGTCAAATCACTGCTCCCAGTCAGGAAAGTAGTTCTGGCTACGTGTCTGATTCTACCACTACAACGTCTCCTCATGTTAAACTGGTATTCATCACCAAGGTGACACACAACCCTCCTGATATTAATGCAGGCAGAGATGGAGCTACGCTAACACTTCCCACCCACTACCAGTCATTGTGCTAAGCTAACTAGCCTGGGTCTCAGCTCCATAGAGGAGGGGCTCTATCTTTTTGTCCTGCTCTGACACACACACACGATGGACAATAAGAGACTTTCATTCGTGTTCCTCTAAAGGACCGTATGGAGCAGATGAATTGTTCTATGGTCACATACTACTTTTCATTTCTTTCCAAACTTTTACTTCTACAAAGTGAGCCGATTGTGTGGCTTCTCTTTAGTCTTTAGTGCCTGGCGCCTTCTTTGCACCTCGGCCACGATTGGCTCAGACGCCAAACACTCCTAGCAACGCCTCGCTCATCTGCGTCCACATGGCGCGATAGTTTGGACGCGGAATTTTAATGAAGGAGCTGATTCTGGATGTGACACTGCAGCAGTGTTTGGCTGCTTGATAGTGGGAGCAGCACCGGCCTGCAGTGACACATCGCCGGGTTTTAACCGCCACTGATCTGATGTGTTCCTGAGCACATGACCTCGAGGGAGAGGTTGCGATTATCTGTAAAGCGACTGTGTGTGAAAGCGGCAGAACAAAAAGAAAGATTACGAGCGGGAATGGCACACACAAACACACACTCACCTGCTCCGGCTCTGCTCGTTACTAATGAGTGTGTGATTGGATTATCCCGGCTTTTAACAGCACCACAGCTGCAGCTGACAGAGAAGCTAACCTGCAAGTCGGGGTCAACAAGAGGCTGGTGGGGGCGTGACCTTTGCACGAGACAGCGTCCTGGGCCGGCCGGGAAGAAGAAGCCGGGAATGAACAGATTTGAGGAGCGAGTACGGAGCCCTGGAGTGGCCATGGAGGGATATATTCTGTTCTTTTTTGCAGAGAGAGAAAATAAATCACTGCTGCAAGGCCATGAGATATAATTTGTTCCCTCAATTTAATTCACCTGTGGGCAGAAGGTGCACCTTGTTCAAAAATATTAAATAACAAAATGGAGGGAAGAAGTCAAATATTGTGGCCACTAATTATTGAAATAAAGGGAGCACTTTATAGCTTGAGACCTGAAAATACCTAAATTGACAGAACAAGTTGTATTTTTTGGTCTCAAAAAAAAAAAAAAAATTTAGGAAACAAGTTCTTTCTCCTGGCCACAAATTGGTTGAACTGAGGAAACGAAGCCCCGTGCTAATTAAATCAGAGGGACGTTGAGATCATGACCGCAAAATAATTAGACGGAGGGCACGAATTATATTATTGGGGCCTAAAAAAATTAAATTGAGGGAACAAATTATATTTTCTGGCACTAAATTGAGGAACCAAGTCAAAACTCAAACTAAGTCATCATCAGGCCGAGAGATAATTATATTAGCCATCGAAGCCAAATTGTGGGAGCCAATTTTAATTCATGGTCTTCCAGCAACACGTCGAGGGGACATGTATGAATAATTTATAGTATAAATACACACGTGTGTATGTCTCTTGAACGCCCTGGCAGGGCTCCGTAGGAGTGGTGAGAGGAGGGCATTTTCAAGCCTAAATGACAGATTCGACAGGATCCATGTTTCTGGAAAGTCGTAGCCGAGGATGCAGCGCGCGGCGAGCGAGGAGCTTTTTACAGAGAGGAGACGCGATGGGATGTGACAGAAGCGCCTCGGAGACACTGCTGGCCTCGCGCTGACTCCACTGTACTCCACCAACAACGGGGCCTCCGCCGGCTCCGTCTCACTCCAACACTCGTCCCTCCGCGTCCGAGCCTACACACACTTACACACGTGACCTGAAAGTATCGTGCGACCATCTGGCCTCTGCGCGGCCACTGGGGATCGTTACAGCGGGATATTTAATCCACTTGATACTACACCATCAGGTCGTCACGGTTTACAGCTCCAGTATGATTCACTGCTAAATCACATAAATATTTGAGCTACAGGTGTGAATGAGTCAGTGCTGAGAGTCGAAGGCTGTGAGTCAAATCCTGCACGCAACGATGATGACGATGATGATGAGTGTGTTAAAGAGAGTAAATGACAACATGCTAGCACAACCACGGATTTAGAGCTGAAGGCATGAAATAGAACCTCTCAAAACCATTCAAGATCAGAAAATTTTAAATTTACAGTAAATCAAAAATCTAGTAGCTGCTTGAGATGATGAATGATATTAAAGCAACAGGAACCGAGGTTCATTCTCTCAACATCAGCTAACGCTCGCTAACGTTAGCTAGCAGTAGCCAGGAGTTCTGAAGACATTTTCAACCCTTCTTTAATCTAATTTTTTAGTGATAGTTTCTTTTTCAAGCTTTTTTTTTTTTTTTTACATTTGTGTATACAATTTTTTTCCCCATTTTTTAAAATTTGACAAAATTATAGATGCGGAATTGGGCAAATAATCAGAATCAAAATAAAAAAAATTCGTTGTGTTTTATTTTGGTATATATATTTTTAAATTCTTTATGTCAATACAAATTAAATAAAAACACTGGAATTTTGGCTGAGTATGATTTTTTTTTTAATCTCTAACACTGAGGTGTTGCTTCTGATATTAAAACACACTCCTAATATTTGTTTTTTGTTTTCTTGCAGATTTTTAAAAATTAAAGACGATCGATTTATCCGTGAGTTCATCATCCTGACACATTTGTACATTTTTACCGTGGGGATGGACAAAAGAAAAATGGGGGAATAAACTTCAAAAAACAGGAACAAAAAGAAAAATTAAATGAGAGAAGTAAAGGGGACACAGAATATTGAAACCAGGAAAGGTATGAAAACATCTCATATTTCTGCTGCTTCAGTCGGTCTGATATTTAAGACTGAGCAACTTGTGATGTTTTATGGAATCAAACTGAATAAAAGCTCAGCTCGACTACTTGGTGTGATGTTTGTATTCTGCCAAAATGGCGATAAAGGACTTTCCTGAGGCCTCCCGGGCTGGAGGAGGGGACGTGCGGTCCTCCGGCAGCTCTGTAGGGGTCACTCTAACGCCGTCATCAGCCACCTGTTGCCCCTTCGTCAGGCTCCTGCTGCAGCTCCTCTAGACTGGACAGGAACAAACTTAAACTTGGATATGTAGGAATTAATGAAATATTAAAAACATACATTAAGTCAGTCAAGGGACTAAATTAAAGGGCCTAATTGTGTGTTTACATTCAAGGTCACAAAGTGTCCTCCATTGTTGCCCTGGGCGCGCCTCCCTTTATGGAAGCCACATCACCGTCTCCTGGTGATGATGTCACAGGGGAAGGCCGGCACAAGGTGGCACAGACGTCTGGTCTCCGTCTCCGGGTTATGACAGGAGAGGAAGCTGGGTGTCTGGTCATGATGGCGGGCACCCACTGGCACTGTCTGCAGCTGCCCTCATACACACTCACTCACACACACACACACACACACACACACACACACTCACTCACTCACTCACTCACACACACTCACTCACACACACTCACTCACTCACTCACACACACTGTCTGCGTGGGGTTTAGTATTTTGCAAACAATATAAATTTGTCATCATCTCTCTCCTTTATTGACACCTGAACACTTAATTTAAACACAACTTTGTTCACAATCTTCATTTATATTTAAATGCCTTATTTCTGCAAATATTCACATTCCAACAAGCTACAATATTTTAAAAAATATTTTTAAAAAAACAACAAGTTTTTTTTTTCCCCAAGAGGCAACATGGATCTACAACCTGGGTTTTGTGGATCACAGATCTAAAATACTATCAGGTGTTGAGGAACCTGAGAGAAGCTCATCCGTGTCATGCTAATAGCTACATGCTGCTAACGGACAAGAACAGATCACCAGATCGCATCCAGAAGTTCATCACTTGGTCCTCCTTACATCAATTTACCACAACTCTCATAAAAACCCATCAAACTGATCCCAAGGAGCAAAGACGTTGGTACATTGGGAGAAAGAAAATTAAGATGAAAATCCAGGAAAAATTTCGTTAGCTTGAAGCTATTTGATTGGAACATGAATGGAGATATAATCACCAGCTACGTCATGACATTTTTAAGCTAATAAACCCTTCACAGAGATAGAAATATATATTTTCATTTCTTTTTAAACAGTTTGGCTTTTCTCCAATCCTCTCATCATAGGAGTCGAGCTGTAACAGGTAAATCTTTGAGTCGATTGAAAGGAAGTGGATGAGCTGAAGAAATTTGAACATAACAAATATGTTCAAATATTTCTTGCATTTTTCTTGATTAAACAATTAATTTCAAATACAAAAAAATATTTATATATAGAAGTACTCAAATATATATTATTAAAATACAGAAGACGTGAAAATATAGACAAACTATTTTCTAACGATGTCACGTGAATGACATCATGTCCCAGATCTGGTGTGATGACACTGACTCAAGGCCACACCCCTTTCATTATGACCCCTCCTCCTGTCATCCATTAGAGCATCGCTCTCTTCTCCTCCACCATTGTGTTTTTCTGTCCCTACCTTCCGTCTCCCGCCGCGCTGTACCTGGTTTCAGATCCATCATGGCGTCCATCTCTTCTCCTGAAACTTTGTCAGATTTTTCTCCTCGTAAAATCTATCGATCGCCCATCTCAACACATTCTCTCCCTGAGCTCCCCCCCTTTCATCTTCTCCTCTTCCTCACCACCTCTCCTCCCAGCCCTCCCTTTCATCCCATCTCACTCTTTGTTAACCTTCATCTCCCTCCTCCTCCTCCTCCTCGCCTCGGTGCAGCTGGTGGGGCCCTTCCATTAGTCCTGACATGCAGAGGCACTGATTCTGTAAAGGTCGTGACCCCTCGCAGCGGGCTTCGCCAGGGCTTAGTCCCGCACACTCACACATCTGCGTGCCCCGAGATGCCCACTGCGTGCATAACTCAACCTTTACACAACACTCATGTACACACACAGCTACACACATCTGTATCTACACAGCGTATTAACATAGTGACACACAAAAAAAAAAATGCACACACTCTCTGGCCTGCTTTCATTACGCTGACAAGCCGCCGTTACCAGCGCCAACTGACTGCACAGCTGGTGTGGTTGTAAGTGTGTGTGTGTGTGTGTGTGTGTGTGTGAATGTGAGTCAGATGTGCTCGATGTGAAGAAATCCTGCTTAATTGGACTGCTGCAGGCTTGGGAAAGACCCGCCGCCACTCGCCAGTTTTCTCTGGCTTCTCTGTTTTTGTCTCTCATGGTCGTCCACCTGTCCTGGTATTATCCTCCAGACCAACGGTGAGAAGAGCCACACGCCTCGCGCAAAGCACCCTCGCAAACAGGTGTTTGAGAAGAGTATTTTTTGTAGTCCAGCATCAAATTAGCATATCAGGTATGAGGTGTTTTTGTAGTCCAACTGGTAGTCAGTATCTCCATGGTTCCCACAACACTTTGGCGGTGCCAACAAGGAAGTCTACAGAGGTTGTGGAGGTCATTAAAGGCCATCAAGGGGGAACACAAGAAGCCGGAAGCTTCGTGGTGGTGACCCTGGTGTAGTTCCATCATAAGCTAACGTTAGGCTTTGTACTAATAAAACCAAAATCATCCCTGACATGCTAACGTCCTGCTGGACTACAAAAAGGCCTCATTCCTGACATGCTTACTTCCCGCTGGACTGTAAACATACCTCACCCCCGACATGACCACTTCCGGTTGGACTGCAATATTGCCTCATCCCTGACACGCTAATTTCCTGCTGGACTTATTACAACCTCATCCCTGACATGCCAATGTCCTACTGGACTACAAAACTCCCTCTACTCTGACACGCTTACTTCCTACTGGACTACAAAACTCCCTCTACTCTGACACGCTTACTTCCTACTGGACTACAAAACTCCCTCTACTCTGACACGCTTACTTCCTACTGGACTACAAAACTACCTCATCCCTGACACGCTTACTTCCTACTGGACTACAAAACTCCCTCTACTCTGACACGCTTATTTCCCACTGGACTACAAAACTACCTCATCCCTGACACGCTAACTTCTTACTGGACTACAAAGCTACCTCATCTCTACAGAGCTCTATCCCTGATGCTATGCACACTTTTGTCCGCCGAACATTTCTCCTCTTTCATCTCCCCTCCTGGTTCCCTCCCCTTCGCCCATCTTCCTCTCCCCTCGCTGACTTCCCCGGCTGTTCCCTCCTCCCGCCCTGAGCTCGCCGCTGCTCACTGTAACCGGCAACTTTGCTTCTCTCCCCTTTTGTGGTGTTGACAAAGGGGGCCGCTGCCCTCTCACAGGCTATGTTACAGGCTGTCACATGAGGCGGACACTCTGGGACAGCCCTGCGTTATCTACTGTGACAACTCAGATTACTTCCACAGCCTCCCATCTGATCAGCACATCCAATTCAATTAGTGGCAATTAGTCCTGGTCTCCCCCCCCCCCCCCCCCCACGCCTCCTCCCCCCTCCACTTCCACCATACCCGCCCGCTGGGTCTCTCCAAAAAAGCAGATTTGCTGAGTTTTAAGCAACTTGCTAGGCTGGCTGGCAGACCCCCCTACACCCCACCTCCCCCACTTTATCCTCCAATTACCCTCACACACACACACACGCACGCACACACACACACGCACGCACACACAATGACGCATTCACACATTCATACTCATATGCACCGTCGGAGCACATATTCAAAGTGACACATCACATAGAAACCACAGTTTTCTGAGCGTAAACTCCCACAGATCCAATTCAGGAACAGCACTTGACCAAGTAAACGCACAAGAGACACACAATAAAAGCACCTATAACCAATATTAAGTCAAAACTGCAGGATTTAGCTAAACATTGCGACATTTGCCGGCGTTTTAAACGCAACAAATGTTAAGTCAACGGGACCTTTTCAGCCATTGCTTGAGACTTTTGGCCGCATTCCTGGCAACAGAACTGGGTGTTTTTTGCATTTGCAGTCTTTTTTGTCAGCTTTCTAAGTGGCTTTTGTGCCCAAAGCAAACCAGACCTTCACCACAGCATTCATTATTTTAAAATATTGCATTTTGCTCTGAGAAGGAAAGGAATGCCCAGCATTTCAATAGAGGTTCTCACTGCAGAGGTTTGTGTTGACATATTGATCGCTCGTGTTGATGAACAGTCGCATTTCGTAAGATATATGAATGTTTCATGAGAATTCTTTCCTCTCTGATTGGAACAATAAGCAGGTAAATGTCTTCGTCTCCCAAAATGTGAATGATTTCATGGTTTCCAAAACACTGGTGGAGAAATAACGATGTGCTAAGTGTGTCAACGAGACCAAAAAAACCCAGCTCGGGTTCAGACAAGCACTTGTGTGAAAAGCAGCAGCCTCCCGTCTCAACGTCAGTCAAACCCATGTGAGTCGAAGCTGTCCTGACTGGTGGTTGCCAACGGGAACCACACATCCTTTGCAAATTCAGGTGTTTGTTTGACTCACCCACCACCCTGCAGCACTTATAAAGAGATTCGCTCTTCACCCGACATTTTGCCATTTGCAGCTGGTTGCTCATGGACATTTGAGGCTGTGGTTGCTGAGGTAACCGCCTTGTGTAAGTCCCATGTTTGTCATTTGTGGATTCATGGTGCTTTCTTGTCGGCAGTTGCCTCAGTCACCTCGTTAAGTTGGGACGAGGTGAACCTGGTACCTGCCCACTTTCCGTCATCAGATACTACTTCGCCTGTCAGCGCTCAGCGTTGCATCATTTCACCGACAGTCCATAGTCTCTGTTCCCCACGTGGCTCCGGTCTCTTAAACCTCAACATCAGGAGGTCATTTTGGGTTCATTTAAGTCCGAAACAGTTGAGAGAACTGTTAGCTCGTAGTTCCCTCAAGGGTTGGTGGGGACCAAGCCTGCAAGGTGACAGACAAATTTGCTACTTTTAAATAATTTTGGGCTTTTTTGTCACTCGGACATGAAACATCCATACAGAATAATGCTGCAGTCTGTTAGCTTGATTTTTGCTAGCAAACCGTCAGTGCTAAATTGGGGGCAAAAGTCCAAATGTGCCAACGATGTAAATACTCGATCAAAAATAAACCGAATACCGACGGAGTTTCGCAAACACATCGAAGAGCACAGGCGATTCCTCGGGAATTGACTGAGCGTCTGAGCTGTTGATGGGTTTCCAGACTCCAGTGTCTCCATGTAGAAACGACCAGTGGATTTTTAAGATTAAATTCTCAAGGCGAAACAAATTTCACTGTGTTTTATGTGGAACTTTTAAAAGGTTTCCCATGTGATTTCAGGGTTTCCAAACCTTTCCGGCTTGTGACCTCGTGTCGGCGCCAACCTTAATCACCTGTTCAATTAGAGAGAGAAGTTTTCAAAAGCAGGAATATATTATTTCTTTTTCAGTTTTCCTCTCATGCCAGTTATTTGATGTCCCTATCAGATGTGTCTGGTCTGGGTCCTGACACCCCAGGGAAGGAGGCAGAGGCTTAGTGAATAAAATCACACAAAACATAAAAATATGCGGAAAATGAAATATGTCCCATAATATTCCACACTCTCTGGTTTGTGGAACCCCTTTGTAAGCCCCCCGTTGCTCTACACCCTGTCCTCACCCATCCTCACACCCCCCCCCCCCTTTTTACTGTGGGTCCGTGCACACCTGGCCTTCACAAATTAGGGCCCTGGAAAACCAGCGAGCAGAGAGAAAAGCGGGATGCATGGTGGAGCAAGGGGAGGTGAGGGGATGTGTGGGGGGGCGTTTGGTCGACGGGGTCTTTCAGCATTCCGATGGAGCAAAAAGTTAATGATGGCTCTATTGTGTTGTGAGAAAGCTGGCCGGAGGAGAAGTGTTACAGGGAATCACCGCTTGTGCCAGTGAGCAGCGACAAAAGGGGGCCAGCCATAAGCTGCATTGAGTTTTTGGCATATTTATATCGCTTACATGATCACTTTATGGTGAAAAAGTGCACGCACTCGTCCTCGCTTTGGCCTAACAAAACAGTTGTTTGTCGTGGCGAAGCAGCAAATAATGAGCAAACTTGCAGAGACAAAAACAAGCAACCCTGATGAGGTCGTTCAAAACAATTCGGAAGGACTTTTTTAACCATCTCATCACTTTTCTTAACTCCCACCCTCGTCTCCCTCTTCATAAGCCGCCCCAACACGCCCGCCTTCCCTGCAGGCCTTAATGCATGCTGACAGCTTCCCTCCGTAATTGGTGATCACACCCAGATGGATGGTTCCTTAATTTGCTGTTTCCAATAAAGCCGGACAGCTGAAGGGAAAAGGGGCAGCAGGGGGAGTTGGGCTGTAGATTGGGAGGTGATGGGGGGGTGGTGGTGGTGGTGGTGGTGTAATCCTTGATTTGTTGGTTATAGATACAAGAGCAGTAAACACCCTGGGCTGCGGTCCCGACAGTTTGACCAAGCTTTTGTTCACACGTCGGTTGAAAGGCAGAGGGCCCCCCGCTCCTCCTCCTCCTCCTCCGCCACCCTTCCTCTTCCACCACAGGGTTGGGGTTAGAGCCCCTGCTCCGTCTCTCACTAGCTCCCTCTGTTTGGGCCTGAAAAAAGAGCGCTGCATGGAGGATGTGTGTGTGGGCGTCCTGGGTTTGCGCCAAGGGCAGGACGAGGAAATGATCTTGTGTTCATGTGTGTCTTTACCTTTTCATGGACTAAACGGATTGCTGGAATCCAACTGAATGAAGCATGAATGGAGGCAAAGAACCAAGTGGAGTTCCTGAGGTTATAGGTTATGGTCTGTGGAGGAGCTGTGGCTCATGTGTGGTCGTCGTGGCTCCATTAGGGAGACACAAATAGGGTGATGGACCGGGTCGAGGTGGAGACCCCCTGGTACTAATGAGGGCAACCTGCGGTGACCCTGAGAGCACTGAGGGTCAAGCTGAGGCAAACAGGAAGATCCAAAAGAAGATCTGAGATGGAGATAAAAAGTTAGACGCAACATTTATCATACCAAGAAATTAAAGTTAGTCAAAGGTACATTTGATTCTCCATGATTCAACAGTTCAAGAGTTCTCACACGTCTCATATTAGTCTCCATTCCAAAAGACAAAAGTACAACAGAAACTAAAGGGAGATTCAACCAAGATAATTCAAAGCTACCTGAGGTTGTGGTTGTTTGGCATTTCAAGGGAAACTTTGAAAATGGCAGCAAAACAGCAGAAGGGGTAGAAATCGCAATCAACAAGTCGTCCACACCACACCTAGAGCGTCTCTGTTGATGCGATGACTAGCATGTTCTCTGCAGGGGGTAACGTGGAGGAGAAGACCCTGGTTTGGGTTATGGCTCCCAGGTCCCTCAAGGTACGCACCTCCCGTCAAATCAGCCAGTCTGCCCACCATCCCCTCCACCTCTGGACATGGATTTTCATGCCTTTTAATGACATTATGTGACTTCCTGCTTTCCTGTGGTCATCATGACGATGGACTCTAGATGGCGTCTGTCAATATACGTAATTATTGGTCACACTTGTGTTTACGTCTTATTTTTTTGTTGCATTGAGCAAGAAGACGTTTTCCCGACCGATATCACACAATTGGAGCTGTCTGGTCAGATTTAGACTACGGAAAACATCTCATCAGTTTCAGGTAAAGCTGGTGGTTTGGGTTCAAATGAGCACACAAAAACAAATTCAAGTAAAGACACTCTTGTGAAGAAGAAAAATCAAAAATCTCTTGAAATGAAGGTGGGCGCCGTCAATATCTGCTTAAAAGAACACAGGAAACCTCGGAAAAATTAATTCAGGGGAGACAAGTGCAGTCAGTGAGCTAAGACCCCAGCGTGCAAGGACACACTGAACACTCCATTGAAATTTGAAGTTATTTTCTCTTTAATACTGAGCAAATGCTTCATTTTTCAATGCAGATCGCTTGTCGTCGCCTCACCCCTTATTCGAACGTTGCATATTCCTCCTCTGCATCACAAGAATGTTATTGTCACAAGAATCCAGGAGGTAATAAACGACAGCAAACTTTCTGCACAAAACCCTGTGTCGCTTTCATCAGCGAGGCACTCAGTCGTGCATCGCCGCTGTGCATTACTTCAGCCGAGAAAATGGCAAAGACATTACGGAGCGCGTAACTGTAGTCAAGTTAGCGGTAACTCAGGAAGGTCCAAGGCTGTTACTGGTGAAAGATCACCGCTTTAGAGGCTGGGTGCTTTGTGCTGCTGGAGACAAATGAAGGTGCCATCTTGCGTCCTTGAAGTTCAATCACTGTATGAAAATCTACTGACCAAATCGAGAACCATGAGAGAGAGAATGGCGGCGGCACAAAGGCAGCTTTATTCCCCCCATGGCCGAATCAGCCAAATCCATCTGCAGTTGACTCTTGACATAAAACAGCACTGGAATGTTGTTAATGCACCCGCTGCTGCCACATCATATCAAAGCGAGGGCTTGTTAATGTAAATGCAGAGGAGGAGATGCAAATAACGTGGCCTGCTCGGGCATCAGGGTGTGCCGGCAGAACGTGAAGACGGCGCCGCGTCCTTGAATCCTGCGACAACAGAATCGGGGGGTCTTTAAAAAGAGATTTAGATCGTGAATGTTGAAGAGACGAGTTAGAGCCTCTCCTCTGTCACACCGGCGCTCAAACGTGTTGTGAGGAAGGGCAAAACACAATGTGTCATCTGGGAGAGGGAAGATTCATTCAGTTCTTTGAAAGGTTGACAAATTGAAAATGGAAACCCAGTCACAGTGCCACAAAATAAAACTATGACGGGTCGCCTAAGATTCTTCTGCCTGTTTGTCCACAGGATTCGACCCCCGTCAGGCCTTGATGAGTGTTGCCAAACCGCCCGAAAATATGCTTTTAAAATGTTTTCACCAGCTACAAAATTGCAAGGTTATTTGCTTCTGCTCAACAGTGTCAACAAACCCTCCAGAGGTGCCTACAAAAGGTTCCTCTCCCAAACCAAAGCTGAATACTGCAAATGACATCGACGTAATCAAGGTGAGGCTTTTAATTTGACTTTACAAGTGAATTTGAACTCCAAATTTGTATTTTTTTTAAATGTGACATCACACACACTAAAAAAAAAGAATAAGGGTATTGACAGCACAACCCATGGCCATGCCCCTTCAACAAGAGCAGTAGATAAAGGGGAGGGGCATGTACTAGTGACATCACAGGATGGTTTGATGGCGTTGAAACAAACCGTGCACCCCCTGATCTCCACCTGATCTCTACCCAGGCCTCTATACCTCTTGACAAAGCTAGGCTAACACTTCCCATCCACTACCATTCATTGTGCTAAGCTAACTAGTGGGGTCTCTATCTGCTTGTAAGGAAGTGTCACTTTATAATAAACACTCTTATTGTCCTTAGTCCTCAGACACAAAGGTTGGGTTGTTGACACTGTAGCAGCAGTTGCTGTGATCACGTGACCAGCATGTCACATGATCATCGTTGCCCAGTGAGATGGGGAATGATGTCTGTTATGTTTCAGTTAATCAGTTTTAATTAACTGAAATGAAATTTCAAAATCATGTAAACAAATTTATTTCTAAATTTAAAAAATCATAAAATCAATCAAACCAAAGTCAGAATTTGAACGGAGTTCAACAAAACTCCCCCGTAGTAAAAGAGGTTAAATTCTATATTTGAAGAAGAAGTGAGCCTGCATTTCTTTGTTGTTTTATGGGTTTTGTCTGCGCTTGACTTCCAAGCCATGAAGCCTCCTACCACCTTCACCTGTGCCTCTTCTTGCCGGCGCTCAGGAATGCAGACTGAGAATCTTCCAGTTTCACGCTCGGCTCTTGTGTGAATCATGTCAAAACAAGCGGACGTCAGTGAATCCAGGAGAGCCGAGGGAGGACGGAGGGCCCCGGGCCTCCGCTCAGCTCCCCGGCCCTTAAGGTCACCCTGCAATTAACCTCCACCTTGGCAGTTGGGCCCCGCCCAGATATCTCGCCACCTCTCTGCCTTTTCCAGGTAACATTTTGGAAGCTGCATGTATGTTCAGGTGCACTGTGCTCGTTCAGTCGGACCAGAAAGGAGGCGGAGCTTATAGGTGCCTGTAAATGGGCGCCACATCAATTTTTGGTCGATGTTCCTCCTGGTGAACTTTCTTCATGTAAGTAAAGGAAAAATCAACCCTCACTAACATCCACATCCTTTCACTTTTATTTTCCTGCTGCAGCTTTTAACTCCGCCTCCTCTGTCTCACTAATCCAAAGCCTCCCTCTCCTCGCCCCCCAACTACGCGACCCCTGACCCCGCGCACCTCTTTGAATGTCACATGACCGTGCAGGTGTGGAGGGGTCTCTGCCCTGGCCAACCCCCAATTAGTGACCCTAATTAGTGGAGGGGGCCCCCCTGATGGGTCGCTGAGCTGCTTTACTGGAGGATGGGAGTGGATGGAGGGATGCGGGAGAGCGGCGAAGGAAAGGCGGGGGTGGCAGGATAGTGATGCATTCCTAGAGGAACACACACACACACACACACACACACACACACGGACTCAACATGGAGCGGAGAGTTCATTTGCTGATCCACAACAAACAGCTTTTGAGTGCTGATCTGGAATTGATCCGCTGCCCACTTAACAAAAAGACTCCAAACATGAGACGAATGGAGCTCCAAGTACACAGAGTACACAGAGTACACAGAGTACACACTTCCTCTCAGTATTTCTGGTGTTTACTTTTGCCTCCTTCCTCTTTTCCTTTTGATGCCCATAACGGGGCGATCATTCCTACGTATTTGAATTTTTTGAATGAGTTTCTGCTCCTATTCTTGTTTGTTTTTCTTTAGCTTTGGCCTTTTCAGCACCAGAGGCCCAGAACTACATTTGGAACTGGGCTTTGGCCAACAGCGACACATTCACAGTCGTGTGTAGGAACGGGCGCCGTCCCTGCCAAATACAGTGGAAGCTAAACTTCAGAGCCACGTCACAGACAAACGTCCTTCAGCTGAACACTACATCTGAAATCTTTACATGAGAGGAACTCTGGCCGTGCAGCTTCTCACGTGTTTTATTACGCAATAATCACGATGTTTGTTTGCACTCATGGACACGCATGGAAACATGACATCAAACCAAACTGAGTGTGGAGTTGGAATTCTGGCAGCTCGAAGAGAAATCATGGCATCGTCTGCGAAGAAACTCAGCAACCTGAGTCAAGGACGGGTTCTTTACACGAGCGCATGTTAACATGCAAATCCAACACAATACACAACGGTTAATCATTTTGTTGATTAACATAACAAGACAGTTAAAAAAGATTAGTACAGCTTGGTACTCGCAAACCCTGAAAAACTACAATGTGTACACATTTGGGCTCCTATCAAGTCAATAAGTTCAGGAAAACAAATAAAATATGATTACATTTTAGACTTGAAATTTGATTTAGCAACTGAGCGCAGAAACGATGGATTTGTCTGCAAAGAAACCCTCTTTTTGTTCAGAAAAAGGAAATGGACTTTTCATTACCAGGGTGTTGAACTGTAAGTTGAGTACATAAATTAACCATAAACCCCGAGTTGAAATGACGCCACAAAGTAAATGAGCTGGAAGCTGCTGGAAACATTCTGAAGCCACTTTTGTCTGTAATTTGATTTCTTTTCTGTTCAAATTGTTACCAGGAAAAATAGTTTTCATTGTCAAACCGGCGTAACATCCTCACGGAACTCTTGATTATGTGTGTGTGTGTGTGTGTGTGTGTGTGTGTGTGTTTCAGTTTTTACAGTTTAGCTTTTGTGGTTTATTTGCAGGTTTGTTTTATCTTAATTTTTGTTGCTGTTCTAAGAAAATTAAAAACAATTTTGATAGAAAACAAAGACGACTCCGTTGTTGGAACTGAAGTGTTGAGAAATTTACACATGAAAATGAATTCTCTGATTTTAATTGTCGGTACTTTTAGATTGACAGTTTCCCCTCTACTCTTTTAGCACACGCTCATCCGTACACATTCTTCACATTTTTTTCCTGACTCCACAAAGCTGTCATTCACAGCCTAAACGCCAGTTGTTGGTATTTTATATGAATTGGAATTGTTTCAAGTGTTTCTCTCCGAGAGCAGAACTCAAAATCTCTGGTTAATGTACCAACTTCCTTGACTCCTAAAAACCGTCCTGATTATTGCAGCTGCTGATATGCAATCAATGAGACACCGATAAAAGTCACATGAGTTCGCTGGTCCTCGCCACCGCCGGCCTCCTCTGCCTCCCTCGGCCGGCCCTCTACGTCTGGGCCGGGCCACCCATCTGGTCTCCTTTCTGCCGACCCTCTCGCCTCTCCCTGGCTCACATAAAGGTGCCAATCATGGTAATTGGCACCCCGCGGTTCAATTGTCCCGGCGTGGAGAAGTCCGGCCATAGATTCAACCTATAGACGGGCCCCTGCTGCGCCGGCCTCCGGACACTCGTCCCCCTGTAATGGCACCTTGAGGCCCATCAAATACCTAAAAGTCCCGGTAGCTTACATGTTCATGAACGCAGCAGCTCCACTGCCATGTGTGGATTATTAAGAGCGAGCAAAGCTCTTTCAGGGTTATCATTTCAGTGTAGAGGCCTGGATTTAGTGGACTAATTCAGCTTCTTCTCCTCTTTAAATTGTCTTGGGTTTTACGTTCGCGATTGATTTTCCTCTCCAAACGGCTTCTGCTGCAACTTGAACTGCATTTTTACGAGTTTTATTGCCTCTGCTCTTTTCTCTTTTCTGATTTTTGGTTTCCTGATGCAGAAAAACAAAACAGCGATTGTGAAAATGAATTTAATCTTTTTTCCAAACAGGAAAATAATGAGGAAAAAAAACATGTTTAAGTCTCCCACCAAACTTCTCTACAAATTAAAAAAAAAATAAGCTGCAAATAATATATTCAATGTTTATTCATTTTCGTTCATGGAAAAAAAAACAACTAAACAAATTTTTTCTTTTAAATTGTTAAAAATCAGACTTTTTCAGAGAAACTGGTCAAAGACATACTTGACGATGTCACAACACATTTCAGTGCCCTTCAAAAAATTGGAACTTTGAAGCAGCAAAGAGGAAGAACATTTCCTAATCGTGTTTTTAAAGAAATTCGTAATTAGATTTGCAAAGGGAATTATCAGGGTTACTGCAAACGTCAATGTTTTTAACTGCAAACGTCAATGTTTTTAACTGCAAACTTCAACGTTTTTTTAACTGCAAACTTCAACGTTTTTTTTTAAAAGTATAAACAGGTTGTTTTTTAAACTGAATGGCTAGTTTGCCAGCTAACGTGCTAAACTTTGAGTTTTTCTAAACAAAACTAAACTAAACTAAAAAACCCACAGCATTCTTGTTTTTCGGAAGATTCCATTCCATTCCGAACCATCAGTTTCAAAGGTTTTTTTGCTTGATAACCATCTCAATTTTTTGAGGCATCTTTTCATATTTTCCTCTAATTAACATCTCAAGGGCATCAATTCAGCTTCGGTGTGCCATCGTTTTAACCAAAAGCTCAGAGAATGTGAGAGTAATTCAACACAGGAAAACCCGGCAATGTGAAACATCTCCACCTTTACACCGCGCTGACAGGAGGTGGATGCTTTTAATGAAGTTGACACACCCAGAATCCACACTGACCAAACACGTTCACCATGGAATGCATATTTACACGGATATTTCATCAAATCTGTCTGATTAATAGAGCAGTGAGGGGGATGAGAAAATGAAGAACACAAGAGTCAAAGTACATAGACATATATTTATATGCATATGAATAAAAATACATATACATATTGTACAATATCTTGGCCAAGCGTGAAAACAGCTCTGTCAGCCCAGAAACAGAAGTAAGCCTCTTTAAATAAGTGCAAAATGTTAATGAGACAAAGAATTGTAAAGCATATATAAAGTTGTTGTTTTTTGTTTTTTTTTAATGAACTTCGCATTTTTTTTCCTGTTAAAATCACATGGAGCAGACATGAAGATACCTGTGCAAAGACCCATTTATATATATTTATATATAAATTTATATTTATGTACATAGTAGCTGGTGCCGTTAGCTTGACATTAAGTAGCTTTTACTGCTCAAAGAGAAAAAAAGAGGTTGCGGCCTCTGCAGGACCATGGCTGTGCATTAAAATAAAGAAGTAAACCGAGTAGAATCTGTTCCTTTTATAATAAAAAGAACATTTTCACACAATCTCAAAGGACTTGATGCAGAGCCGTTTGAAGGCGCTTGAAATGAGCTTTGAGATCACCTGAAGATGAGTGGGCCAGCAACGCTGCCAGGTGGAACGAAGCTGTGACGAGGCAGAGGTGAGAACTGCAGAAACAGAAAAAGGCTTTCGCTCTGTGGGTGTCTGGAGGAGAAGCTCCGCTGCATGCTGGCGGATCTCTGCTCGACGTTCCTGCCACGCACACTGAGATGAACTCGTGATTTCGACAGCAGAAGCCGAGCCTTCGGGAGCACGCAACTAACCGCCAAAATGTCTACCCACAACTTCAAATACTCCAACAAGAACGGGGGTTTGGGGAAGCAGGCGCCGCGACACAGAGGCCTTCCATGATAAATAGCGCCTCCTGACCTCTCAGCTCCATCGCGCCGCTCAATATTTGATGGCAGCAGGCCTGAATTATGGATGGTGCTTATAGAAAATAATCCGGCGTTCAACAACAGCGGAGGTGTGCCGCTGCAAAGAGCAGCGAGAAGCTAACAGGCTCCGGCTCCTGCAGCTCTGCTGATGGAACACAATCGGAACAAAGCCACCAGTCGGAGCTACACAGGTGCAGGGAGGCCCGATTTCTACAGCGCCGCCATCACGCTGGCCTTTACTCGTAGGCGGCTTTTGAAATTGATGTCGTGGGAGTGTCCGCATTGACCGGCCACCTCCACCGCACCCACGCCTACAAACGAACACACAAGCAAGAGGTGAGGATGACAAGCGGACGGGAGAAAGACGATATGAAAAGGGGAAATAACTCATGTGACACCGGCAAATTGAGGGCAACTGTTGCAACTGCAGGGTCTGGCGGGCGTGAATCACCCTGTCCTCCATGGAGCTCCGCCAGGGTTGAACAGATCAAAGTGGGCGGTGGTTCTTTTCAGCCTCAAATCATTTCATTCAAAATGACAGAAAAACGCCACTTATTTGGAAGAAACTGCATGTTCTTATCGGTTTAACTGAACAAAACCAAAAACCCCAAGCTAGACTAATCAGCCTCTACATGCTCTAACGTGGAGGTTTGCTCTTAGCTTGTTTTTGATTAGACGTTAATATCGTTCCAAAGCAGAAAATACGAGATACGGGAGAACGTATAAAAACCTACCAACATAAAGTGCTTTCAATGAGCAAAGGAGTACTTGAATACCACTTAATACAGCAAGTATTTTAGAGTGTAACTCTACTACATTAACATGCAATTTCCCAGAATGTGCAGTGTAATCTTCTTGTATTAATCTGTACATATAAAATACTTACTAGTACCTATAAATAAATAACTCAGGGCTACTTTGTATGTACAGAATCCCTCAGTTGTCATTTGCTTCCATGCGCCTCTCAAATGTCCTCAAATGCTGTACTTTGACTCATCATTCTTCTAAAATACCTTGCAGGTACCCTGAATGTACAAAACAACGCAGTACTATTTGTTTCTAGGTTGTTTAAAAAGGTTCCCTGCACAACTGAATTTGTTTCTCCAGAAAACCTGGTTGTTGGTCCCTGGTTCTGCTGTTTCTACGTTTAAGTCCCAGGATGAACTCTGAGGTATTTTGTTCTGATTGGTACAGGAAAGTTACACTCAAGTTCTGGGAAGTTACATGTCAGTATCAGTAGGTTACACTGTAAAATACAGGCTGTACTACAAAGGGTTTTCAGTACGAGGGTCTGAGGTTAGTTCTAATATTTAATCATTCTGGGGGGAAATGGAAACAACACACTTGGTACAAAACACAAAGAAAATCAATTAAAAGCGTAAAGAAGCATGAGCAAACATGTCGGGTGGAAAACGCGTCGATGCTTGACGCGAAGGATCTGAAGAAACGCGACTTCCACGTTTGTCCAGTAAAACCACGACGGGGAGTTTGGTTCTCGTCGTACAAGCACGAGTCGGGTTCAGAGTTTGTTAGAGGAAGAAAAGAACAACGTGATATCAGAGAATCAAAGAATCAAAAGTGGTTTCTGTCAGCCTGACCTTGACTGGCGGGAGGCCACGCCCCCAAAGATGAACCCACGAAACGCTTTGGCAGAGAAACCAGCTTGACACACCGACTAAACTACTGGATCTAGATATGTGATTCCTGCACCGCCGGTCCAGATCCTACCACAGCAACACAAACACAACCAAATCAAGAACTTACGAAGAACTACCGCTGGACACCGAACAGACTGATATTAAAATGCTACGATTCTTTTTCTACTCTTTTTTTCAGTGTTTCTTCAATATCGTGATAACACATAAACTAAAGTAGCCACTTGAATGGGAACTCCTTCTGCTCTGCTAGGAACACTCAGTCGCTCCGAATCATCCATGTCAAGCTTCGATTTTTTTTCCTGAACAGTAAAAGAAGGCCTGAATAGAGAAACCCCACACACACACGCCCGCGCACACACACACACGCCCACACACACACAATGGAACTCACTGGACGAAAGCAAAGAGTCACTGGGAACCACCGTGAAGGAGGTGGCGACTCAGCCCACCCACATTTTCACAAAAATTCACAAGTGTTTTTGTTTGTTTTGTTTTTTTCTCAAGTGGGAGAGTTTCATCACTCTCGCTCACATTTTCACCATTTTGGTACAAAATGGTTCCCCATGCAAGGAAAGCCCATTCCTCGTGGCACGCGGAGGGGGGGTGTTGGGGACGGGGGGGGGGGGGGGGTTCCGAGGCCTCCGCGGCTGCTCCAGAGTCAGATCTGAGAGGAAGTCCTGAATCAGGAGCCTAAGAAACTGTCTTTTTGCCACCCAGATCCGCCTCCTTCCTGTCCAGGCGCATGTAGGGCTCAAAAGCCGAGGACCCACACCCGTAGGTGGAGGTCAATTCATGATGCGCGCCCCCCAGCAGAGGCATGGAGAAGCAGAGGGAGTGAGGCGGCGGAACGCCCAGACGTGGTGATGGCGGGGCACCGCCCAGCGAGGGCAGCGACAGCCCAAAAGTCCCCCCTGGTAGGGAGCTGGGTGGGGTGCCGCTGCTGATGCCAGGGGACGTGGAGGAGCCGCCACCTGGGCTGCTTAGCAAGGAGCCGTTGGTGGGGTGCGGTGGAGGCCCCAGGAGGGGGTTCGGTGGTGGCGCCGGCCCTGACAGGAGACGGCCCTGCTCCAGGAGGCGCAGGATGTTGCAGGTGGCCAGGGACTCGGACGAGGAAGAGGAGCGTTTGTCTGAATCCTTGGTGGTGTCCTTCTTCTGTTTGGTTCGGCGGTTCTGGAACCACACCTTCACCTGCAGGTGGAGAGAGGAGCCATGACACACACTGGTCACATGACACATCAATAGTAGTGTGTCGTGGGTCTGGTGAGTCTCTTTGAGTCCATTGATGACAAAGTCGGACCAACGATTAAATGAATTAATAAAACAAACTAAAACACACAGTGGTTAGCTTCAAGCTAAGTGTGGCTACGTGGCTGGCTCTTCCTGCAATCAGGAGTCAGAGAAGAAATGCAGGAGGGAAAATGTACTTATAAGCTAAAAAAAACACTTGAGAGGCAAAATACTCTCTTTGGGGTGAGGTACTGTGGTGAAAAACTTCTACTAGTTACATCAACTGTGCTGTTCAGGTTTAAGGTTTCATCCTAGCTTTGTGTTATTTTCAGGTTTCCACTAAAATTTTGCCTCTCTCCTGAGCCACCGCCGCCATCTGATTTGTGCTGATGTTTCACATTAACCAGGAAGCGCTTGGTAACCCAAAAGTTTCTGGCTACACGTGTGTGACTGACTTCTCCATGACCCCCGACTCTATGCTCTAGCATGTTCCGTGTGCTCACGCAACGCCTCCGCAGCCAAGCGCTCACACACGCATCTCATAAATCTGTGCAGAGCAAACTGAGATGTTCTAATCCCACGGCGCCCACCATTGGATCACCGACGCCATTTCCCTCTGCACATCTGATCATGTGCACTTTACTTCCTCTCTCACACTTCACAGCTCCCGGCTACAAATGCACATATGGGAAGAAAAGTGATACTAGACAGGAAGTCATCGCTCAAGGGACCACGAAATGCCGCGTATAGAAAGGTCTGAAAATGGCGGTGGAAGTCCCAGCTCAGATTCTGCTGAAGAAAAGCAGAGGAACAAAAACCCGAGCGCAGCATCACCTTCTGTCACGGCAGCAAATTTTAGAGCTCGGCGGCATCACGCCACCAGCAGCAGGGAGAGGAAAGCTCGCTGAACTCTAGCTGTCCTTGTCGGCCATGTTTAATTGATGGATCGCAGCACTGCTTTAATGTATAGCGTGTTGTAACGTAGCAGGATGGGCTGATGATTGGAGGGCACGATGAGGTCACCAGAGAACGCTGCACGGGAGAGCCACCAACAAGAGGAGTCACAGACATGAAATATGTATACCAGCATGGCAGAGGGCATGAGGGAGGTATTGACTCTTCATCTTTGGTGATTTTGTAAGAGAATGATTTTACATACTGGTCATAACTGAAGAGCAAGATGACGTCTTCAAGGAAGACAGAGACCCTTCGCTAGGGACCTGAGACCCAGGCTAGTTAGCTTAGCACAATGAATAGTAGTGGATGGGAAGTGTTAGCATAGCTTTGTCAAAAGCCATCAAGTAGACTTTTATCCTAAAAAGTCCTTTACTAATCAAAATAGAGTTACATTTTTAAAGTTATGTGTCGTGTTAGAATCAGGCCCGTAGCCGGAACTACTTTCCTGACTGGGCGCAGTGATTTGACGCAGCACCTCCAAAGCTCCACAGGAACTTGGGTCAACAGAACCAAAGGTTTGTTGAGGACTAGAAGAGCGACTGCTGCTCATGAGGAGGAGGAGGAGGAGGATTCCTGCTGGACACACCAGCATCTTGGACTTGAGCTAGCTGATGCTAACACTTCACACCCACTACCAGCCATTGGGCTAAGCTAACTAACCTGGACCTGCGCTAGCTGATGCTAAGATTTCCCACCCACTGACAGCCATTGGGCTAAGCTAACTAGCCCGGACCTGAGCTAGCTGATGCTAATACTTCCCGCCCACTACCAGACATTGGGCTAAGCTAACTAGCCTGGACCTCAGCTAGCTGATGCTAACACTTCCCGCCCACTACCAGCCATTGGGCTAAGCTAACTAGCCTGGACCTGAGCTTGCTGATGCTAACACTTCCCACCCACTACCAGCCATTGGGCTAAACTACCTAGCCTGGACCTGACCTAGCTGATGCTAACACTTCCCATCCACTACCAGCCATTGGGCTAAACTAACTAGCCTGGACCTGAGCTTGCTGATGCTAACACTTCCACCCACTACCAGCAATTGGCCTAAGCTAACTAGCCTGGACCTGAATTAGCTGATGCTAACACTTCCACCCACTACCAGCCATTGGGCTAAACTAACTAGCCTGGACCTGAACTAGCTGATGCTAACACTTCTCATTCAATACCAGTCACTGTGCTACGCTAACTAGCCAGGGTTTCTGTTCCCTTGAGGTTGTTGTGTTTCTTCAACATTTTTCCTTCACCGAGGCCAATAAGTTTTAAAAGGCAAGTCTTTTTTGCCTCCATTTCTATTTTTTTTATCTTTCAGAAATCCCATCAGATAGAAAATGAAAGCTTATCAGTTTTGATGTTTTATTGAACTCAGTTTGACATGAATAAATCCAAGCGAAGACAAGATTAACATCACGTCAAACATGGTTGAAATCCTTCATCTCTGTTGCCACTCAGCCTCACTTAGGAAAGTTATTTACACACTACAGACTTCCTGTCGGCCGCTTTGCCATTTTTCATAGAAACCCAGTAATCTAATCCCTGATAAATGGGGATTGGCAGCGGATGAACCACTCACCAATGTGGCCGATGCACTAGGACTCATGTCAGAGGAGAGAATAGATTGATTGCTGGACAGCTGGAAGAGAGTGTGTATAAATCTGGATGAAGGTGAAGAAAAACACACACATTCACCCAGAGTTCACATGTGACTCACACACTCAGTTTTTTTTTTTTTGTTGTTGCTGGGAGCAAAACTGTCACATGACCCCGGGTGCCAGCGCCACTCTGTGTCGGGGCTTCGGCTGCAGCTGTGATATCGAAACAGAAATGCGGATCAATGTCATCTTTGATTTGGTCTCCGTTTTAATGTTTGATGCTGAATTTTTCATAACTACTTAACTAAATGCAAGATTTGAAAACTACTTTTAAAGACAGACACACTAATTTTCATTGGTCAAACTTGAATCTATTCTTAGTTTCTGTTACTTTCTTTCATTTCACTGTATAAATGAATGGGAAAAAGTGTGTGTGAGATCAGCGAACGCTTTGGCCTTTTCAACCCTGTTTTTGTTTGTTGGTTTGTTCGTCTTCAATGCTCCAAAAGCAGTGACTTGGTTATTTATTGTTTACTTACTTGTGTATGTGAGTTTTACAAGTTGTAAAATGACAGAAAAAAACCTAGACTAAAATCCTTAGAAGCCAACAGCGTGGTGTTTCTTTGCTAGCAAAGGGCTGATGAGCTGCTGCGGTTCTTTTATATATCTAAAGGAACCTACGAGTAAAAGTTTACCGGCTCATGCAGGCAGGCTAGAAAAATCCAAACCAACTTGTCTTTACCCATCCTGACATTTGCTGCTGTTGCTCAAAGATCAAGTAGCAAGCTAGCAAGGTGTTTGATGGAGCCTCTGTGGAACAAACATCTCACAGGTGAAGTCACCCAGAGAAACACATTCCTACAGAACGAGAACACAACCGGCCAGTCACATGAAAAATGTGCTACACTGCCACTGAAAAGTGAAGTGAGAGCTTTAAACAAACTTGCTAAGCTAAGGGTGCAGCGATGGTGCGTCGCTAAAGCGCTAACAAAGATGGCTGACTCATTCCCAAGCCCCGTCCCATGAGCCAGACGTGATTCTGGTCTCATGTGGGAGCAGCTGAAGCATGTTAACCATGTCGATGCACGCCTGTTGCTCCTTCAGTATTTACCCAGGGCCTCCTCCTCATGTTTCTTTGGCACGAGGCCCCTCCTCTAGCGTGTACCATGCTAACACCACCGTTAGCTCCTAGCTCGACGCCTGAGTTGGAGGCTGTGGGAGGTGATGAGCTTGTGTTGACCGCCACTCATCTGGCCGTCGGGCAGCGAGAATGTGAGCTCATGGTTTCAGCGACTGACCACGACACGTATAATGAGATCGAGGGGATCCCACAGCTCAGAGAGGAGCGCCGGCCGCGAGGACCGCTGCGATCCACACAGGGCGCCAGATACAAGCGAGGGGGTCAGCTCACACTGCCTCTCTAAGATCCATCGCTTGGCAAACATCCCATAAAAGGCTCCAAGTCCCAGCCTATCCCTTCCCTTTGTCCTGGCATGTTGGGCGGGGCTTAGGGGGGTTCTCCTATCCAACGCCGGTGTTTTACAGGGATTTGATTCGAGGGGAAAATGATGATAAGAGAAGAAAAGCAAAGCTGCCTTTGGTACATCTACACTATTGGATGTAAATCCTTTTTAATGGGATCCAGAGTTCAGAGCTGGGGCAGAGATTACCGGGGAGATCTGGATCTGCTCTGACCTGCATTTGCCCCGGCCACGCCCTCCACACCCGCCCGCTGAGCCCGGCCCAGCAGGGCGAGGGCCGTGGCTGGAGCCCACTGGGTGTGGCAGGCCTTGTTGAAAGATATCCAAACATTCACTGATGCCAACGTGTTGAGTTTAAATCACGAAGGACGCGGACGGTCAATTCACTGAAATAATAAAGTACAACGACAGATTTCCTCAAGTCTTGATCTGGACAGTGTTTGCCAACACCTCAACTTAACACAACAATAATAAGGAGAATAAATGTATTATTTATATTCTTGTAAATGTCATTTACAGAGAACTTTTCAAGCAATTTCAAACAAAAGAACTGCAAACATATTAACCTTTTTTTTAAAATCACATGAAAAATCCAAAATTTATCTCTTAACAAATTCTGGCTTTTGAAAAAAAAATTTTTTTTTTTGTTTCCATGTATGTTTTTTTTTTTTATGAGTCTTGATTTTACTCTTCTTTGTTTCTGAGTTGAAATTCATCTTATATTTGTTTTTATTATGCTTTGGATAATTATCAATAAGTTCAAATTCAAAATTATTAAACATCACAAAAAAAATCTGATCTTTATCATTTGATAAATTCAGGGTTTTTTTAATTTGGGGAAAAGTGTTTTTTTTCCAGTCCTTCCATCTATGAAGTATTTTTACTCTGCTAATACCTGTACAGACATACGATAGTAAAGTTTTCACGGGTCTGTAGATACTGAAAGCTTGATTGTGGTTCTTGTAGTCTGTAAAGGAAGTTATTAACGTGCTGCATGTTGTAAAAATCAGATTCAATGAGAGGCGGGAAACAGAACGATGGAGTGCAGTTGTCGGGGACTACTTTCAGCGACGGATGGATATCCTCGACACCTCTGTGTTGACTGTAATGAGGGTACTTCCATGAGTAAGACCGGCAGCATTTGGACAACAATGCAGGTCACTACAGACTAATGAGCTTATACTATTTGTTTCAGGAGCAAATCCGCCGTTGGTTTTGGCTCATTCACCGTCCGACTGAGAGAATTTCACAGTTCTGACACCTGATGATGTCGTTCAGCCCTGAGCTGACAAGGAGGCGACGGTTCGTTCGCAACTGAAAAGTATTCTAGGAGGTAAGTTGTTCGTACATGAATTATATTAAAATGTAAAGCACAAGCTTGATTTGTCTAGTTGGATTCGTCCGCCCACAACCATGATATTTCTGAATTTGTCATTTTATTTTTGTCCTCGAACATGAAATCCTCCGACTGGGAGGTAAATAAACAATCACGTAGTTGTGCTGTTACACTGACAAATTTTTCACATTGAAACATGACCATCAGGCTGTAGAGAACAATAGGAGTTTTCGTTTTGGCCACAACATGGAACTTATTCCCTCATTTAGACTGAAATGTGAGAATCCACCATGAAGAAACTACGTAGAAGCTGATTGGTGGATTCAGCTGATTCCACCTGTGGTTCCTCCACCACACAAGTGACTCCACTGTCGGACACAAAACATGTCCAAAAGACATAAAGGCAAATTAAAAAGTATTAAAAATTTCAAAATACTGCGAGACTCCAAAGATTTTTAGCCTTTTATAATATCTTTGAATGATCTGAAATTCCTGTAAAATCCCCTCAACCTGGACCGACCAGACATGGGAGCATCCCCACGTCGCAGCGTCCTACACGGGTTGTTTAAATACAGCTCTTTGGCTTTTTTAAAAAATAAATTTGATTTTGAACAGCCCTCCCTTTGCAAAGTCCTACCCCCACCATCTTCACCTCAAGCCATCGAGCTCGAGAAGAACAGTTGGGGAAGCCGAGGCCTGGACGAGGGATGTCGCTCAGCTGGAGAAGTCAATAAAAGCCAGATGAATAATGGGGGGGTGGGGTGGGGGTGATGATGATGTTGGCGTGCATGAATACGCAGGCCAGTCGGGCAGAGGTCAGCCGATCAGGACCTGAGAGTCCATACAGCTGCAGAAGATGAGGTTAAGCCAGATCAAGAGCCGGTGTGGCGATCAGCTGGCATCCATACGTTTGTCAGATCAGCTGAACTCCAGTTCCGGTCCATATTCGCCACCACGATTTATATCACTAGAATTCTTCCAGGATTGTGCGTCGCTCTACTTCCGTCTTAATCGCCAACCTCGCTCTGCTGCGAGAAAGCTGCCAGTGACGGAGAGCATTAACTGAAACCCGCCGGAGATCAAACACACGGTCTGGAGGCTGTTACAGCCGTAATGCAAAGTGAAATGAAGGATTGTGACGGTAAAGTCTTTAAGAAGGACGCTTGGTGACTGTCTTTCACACTTTCCATGACCCCTCCAGCAGCCCAGCGCTCCCTCTGTGACCCTGCTCAGACCCCCTGATCCCAGGCATGTGATGAGCTGCGGCACACAATGAAAACTCTTTTCCCGGGAGGGAGTGCCGGGCAGTCTAGCGGCCGAAGAGCTGCGCAGTAACGGAGCGATGGGCACCCTAGCTGATGTCATGAAACACACCAGAACATGTCCAGCCGGACGCCTCCTGTCCACTTGTCTAGCGAGTCCAACTGCCTCTAACTTGAGAGTTAGCGAACACCTCTTCATCAGCTAACTCGTAGCTGTTAGCTGGTTTTTGCTAACTTATGGTCTGCAGTCTACTTGTTGGCAGACTCTTCCTTCTATTTATTCTTGTTTCAATATTTGTCTCTAGTATGTAGAAAACAACAACTGCTGTAGATTTTTGATCGAGCGTGGACAGTGTTTTAGCAAAAACAAGCTAATATGCTACACGTGCGCTAACGGGCAGATGGTCAATTATCCGTCTGACAAATGGGAACAAAAGTTGAGTTTTCGTCAACATATTTAAGGCAAATGTTTTAACAAAAATAAACAGAGGAGATTTGTAAACACATCTTCCAGTGTGTTTTACATAGTTGCAGATTCCAGACATTCTAAAGTGGACACAAGACTTGAGAGGGACAGCCCTTAACCTACCGCAGGGCGCCTGGGTGGGTCAACCCAGCTCTTTTACAAAACCTGATTTTCCTGGAGACGAACTGGCTGTTTGGTGCTAGACGGAGGCCACGCTACTTATTTCCTGCCACGTCGTGCAACATATTGATCAGCTTCCGTGTGTCTTCAACAACCTTCACATTTATGATGGACCTTGTTACCATGACTTTCAACATCTGGACACACAGCAGGTTTTAACAGCAGGATCATGGCGAGCATTAAATTGACTCATTAATTGAGGGTCCATCTTCATATATTCCGTCATGAAGGTCCACTTCTCGTTGCCTCTGTATCTCTCCTCTGAGCTAGCAGCTGGCAACTAGCAAGCTAGTGGGTTGAAGTTAAGACAGGCATGGTGCTCTGCTGGGTTCCTTTCAGCTGCAACTTTTCATTTTGAGGTAAAGAATGCATTTCGTAATCAGCGTCACCGTCTGATCACATGACCAAGAGCAGCCCATTCACGCCCCCCCCCCCCCCAAAATCCATGTAGCATCTGCTCATCCTCCTGAACTCTCCCTCTTCTGAACCACCTCCAAACGAACCGCCGTCCTACCTCGTCCCACCTGCTTCAAATCCTCTCCCCCCAAACCTGGGCCACTCTCATCACTGCCCAGCTGCCGTGACATTTCACCTCAACCCCAACCTGCCCGAATAAACCCCACCGAGTCCTCCATCGCAGCAGCACATGTCCAGCCAGGTTCAGCCAGGGGTTAACCCCGTCTTATGGAATCGCTGATAGATATGGCTGCCTAATCCTCCTTAGCGCAAAAGCACTTGGGACTGTTATGAGGCCCACCTCGGCTCGTTCCCTTCCTCCCTCCATCCCTGCCTCCACCCCTCCCTCATGCCCATTCATCACCCTCTTGCTACCTGGGCTAACCATTTACCGTAGACAGCCGCCTCCTTGGGCAAATAACGAGCATTCAAGAGGCTGCTCACATGTCACCGTGCAGCAGAAAAATGCCAGCTCACTAATCATACAGAAGCCTTGGTGACGCTCCTACGCATAAACGATAAAATCCGCTGAGGCAACCTTTTCATGATTACGGGTCAGCGTTTTGGGCATATGGCAGATCCAGCGTCCCCTCTCTGTTGGCAGGTGTCTGTAAGCTCCTGCTCAGGTAATCCACCTGTTTAGCTGCATGACACATTTGGCTGAATGACACAAAGTGGCAGCGAAGGTAACCCTTGACCACGCTGACTGGTCCAAACACTTTGAGGTCGACCCGAAGCCATTGGAATATGTGCGTGTGATTGTAGGTGAGCCATTTTTGTGGATACAAACCAGAATTAAGATCAGCTGATTGGGGACGACATGTTGTAAGGTGTGAAATGTTGCGTCTGGGGTCTGTGGTTAGAGCTTGGCGGGGGTGTGTTTGTGTGTGTAAGGATACGAACGCAATTCAGCACCTCAGTCTGTACAACGTTCTGTTCCGAGACACTGGCATTTCATAGGGTCGTAGTCTCAAATATTGGCAGAATTTAACTGTCATGGGCAAAATGGTTGATCTTAAGAGTGTAGGGGCACATTTCAGGAGTGACAAGGTTCAGAGCTGTACGGGGTTCTGTTGAGGCGTCAAACTTCTATGGTTTGCGCTTGCGTTCAGAAGGCGTGCCGTTAGGCAACAGGGGAACTTAACAAGGTACCTGTGCCCAATTCTTTGAAATGAAAAGCTGTAGAGACTTGGAATCAACTTCCATCGTGGGTTTTGTAGGGGGGAATGCTTGAAAATTTCCGGGATTGGGGTTTAGCAGTGAGGAAAGTCAGAGTTTGGGTAAGTCTCCAGCAAATGAAGTGTGATTTAATCTATGTGTGTTTTGGTGTAAAAACCTCTGGTCCAATTTTGATGATTTTCCATCAGTTGAAGGATTACAAGGTCCTCTGTGTGCCGAGTAAATCACACCATCCTCGGCTGTACACAAACTCACGCTTCAGCTGCCAGACGCTGATGAAACAGGTCAATCTGAGCGAGTGTTAAAGACAAACGCCATTTTTCTTGATTATCTAATCAACTGATTAGATAATCAGAGCCTCGCCGGTTCCTTCCTGACCATCAATGGGTCGCAAATGTTCCCTGATGTAAAGATGACGCTCAACCTTTGGAAAAAAAAGAGCCTCAACTGAAATGGCAAGGCAGCGAGTCTCTATCTGTCTCCCTTCCTAACTCTTTATCTATTCTGAGTGTTTCGGACAATCGCGCCTGTGTGCGTCTGCCTCTCGACTACATCTGCACGGCGATGCGTCATGGCTGCGTCCAGACGGGTGGCCAGACACAGTCTGTCTGAGCGGTCATCGAGAACAATACACACAACGAAGACATTCACTGGACGTAGACACACTGCTCGCATCATGTCTCATATCACCAGGCTGCAAAGGGACGGGACTTCACGTTGAAGATGTTTTCATGGGAGCGAACACGCCACAAACACAAGTATGACAATGACTGAACAAACAGCACCTCACATAGATAAAGGGGTTTGTTTTTAAGACAGGTGAACATTGAGCTCGCACTCCTGTTGTCCCACTGCACAAGAATCAGGAAAGCCGGTTACAGACTGGTTCTCATTTTGCATCACAAACCAAACAAGTTGGCGCAAGCGTCCGTGGGGAACGATGGACTCAAGTTCAAAGAACTTTAGAGAGAAAAGACAAATCGTCCCACTGATAGTTCGTCTCCTTGTCCATCCAGAAATGGCTTGTTTTCACCCGAGCATCCACCTCATTGACACGACCTCGACTGTTTCTGCTTCTGGGTCGACTGCTGCAGCAGGACCTGTGGAACGTGCAGAAGGCAGACCTGGTTCCAGACTACTGGCCAGAGTCAAAATGAAGCCTTTAGCTTCTACACTGCTCAAATGTGAAACAAACCACAAGCAACATGTTTAAATTAGTCTTCTTCTCTCTGCTCCTTGTGATTTTGTTTGCTTGCTAACTTTATTGTTGTAACTTGATGTTGGTTAAGAGCTTTGGATCGGTGCTGAGGGAGCCAAACAAATGTACCCGTCCTGTGGGAGCGGAACTTTGAGGGAAAACTTCTCATTGTCCATCGTTTCAAGAATCAAGCGAGACGACGGAGCCCCATGCGTAGCTTAGCAAAACAACAGGGAGTGGACAGGAAGTGGTAGCATGAGAGGATTTGTGGGAAAACAAGAGTCCTTTAACTTACAGCTTAATTTAGCCAAGCGCCCTCAAACGTAGAATTACTTCCCAATAAACTCTTGCACCTCAACTGCGTAAACTTGAATCGTTGGTTCAGAACAAAGAGAAGCAACTCAACGCAGACAATCAGTTTGACCGCCTGCAGCGGTGAGCTGATTGTGCGTGTGTGTGTGTGTGTGTGTGTGTGTGTGTGAATAAACAGCTTCTCACATCTTTATATCCTTTATCGGCAGAGAAAAGGGGAACACATGTAAACGTTAACACCCATCTGTGCATCTGACTCTACATTAAAGATTAAAGACATCAGCTCTCTCTCTCTCTCTCTCTCCCATTTGCAGCAGGATTAAACCAGTTGAACACACACAGACCATTAAATCCATAGCTTCTCTACAGACGGCCAGCAAACAACAATAGGCTGACACCACCCAGCAGGAAGTGGCCGAGCCAGCAGGAGCGTGAAGGTGTGACGAGACACAAAAAACTCCATCGGGTCACGAGGGGGGAAGTGCAAGGCAGGAAGGAGGGTAAAACAGTGGTTTAGTGTTTAGAGACAGGAAGGAGCAAAACACATCTTCACAATAAGAGCTGCAGCATCCAGTCATCGCTCACGAAGCCAACACACCCACACCCACACGGCTGTGTTTCCCGGTAGCGGGGAGCCACCTGCCGGGATGAAGGGACAGATCCAGGGTTGTAACGGATGACACGGTAACGCCTTACAGCGACGTTAATCACTCTCTTTCTCTCTCACTCACACTCACACTCACACACTCTCTCTCACACACACACACACACACACACACACACACACACACACACACACACACACACACACACAGTTAGAGATACGAATTTGTCAGATACGAACTTTTTGTTTTTTGTTTCCTTTCTCGGAACGCGCGTGCGGAGGACGCGAGACGAGCGACAGTTAAGATCCCGGCTCGAATATTCCGGGACTCCTTTTATTGAAGGAGGAAAAGTCTCGGGTCGCTCGTTTATTCAGGTTTTATTCGAGTCTTTGTTGTATTTTCATCTTTTTTGTTCGCCTCAGACTCACCTGAGGCAGCTCGGTGCTGGTTGACCGCGAACGAAAATACCGCTAGATTGCCAGAAATATGACGGAAAAATTGCGTGACTGATTAACTAATGACCCAAAGTTTAGACCTTCACCCTCTGGAAGAAAGTCCCCTGAATCTAGTAAGCAGTTGTGTGTGTGTGTGTGTGTGTGTGTGTGTGTGTGTGTGTGTGTGTGTGTGTGTGTGTGTGTGTGTGAGACCACAGTGAGCTGATAAAACCATCCGCGATTAATAACAACTCAAACTTCTCTGTCAGGAAGCGCGTCACGACTTCGTCACGCTGTTAAAACTATCAAAGTTTTTCGTTTGATTCAAAAGCATAGAAAAGTGAAACATAAAAACGTTTATTTGTTAAAGAATAATCAGGCATCAGACCCAACAAAGTAAAATATAATAATGAAAATAAACATTCGTATTTTATTATCATTATTATTTTCATCATTTCATTATTTTATAATTATTATAAATAAAAATAGTATTTTATTATTGTTTTCATTATTATTAGCATCATTTTATTGTTGTTATTATTTTCATCATCATTATTATTATTTTCATTATTATTATGGTTTTCATTATTATTATTAGCAGCATTTTATTGTTATTATTTTCATCATTATTATTATTTTCATTATTATTATGGTTTTCATTATTATTATTAGCAGCATTTTATTGTTATTATTTTCATCATTATTATTATTTTCATCATTATTATTATTTTCATTATTATTATTGTTTTCATTGTTATTATTAGCATCATTTTATTGTTGTTATTATTTTCAGCATTATTATTATTATTATTATTATTATTGTTTTCATTATTATGATTAGCATCATTTTATTGTTGTTATTATTATCATTATTATTATTTCTCTACATCTGTTCTTCATTTCTCTTCTTTGTTCCGGGTTTTTCTGACAGGGAAACGTGCACTGGTGAGTACTAGTACACACAAACACACGAGTAGGAGTACACACTAGTACTGATGAACTTGATGAACCAAAGTTCAACAACTCAACTAATGGCAAACAAAACCCCTCAAATTTCCCCTTAAAAGCTGCTGCATGGAACTAAAACCCTCACCAGACTCAACTGGGACTGTTGGGTTGTCAGCTGAAGGTCAGCGGGCCTTTGCCCCCCCCCTCCCCCCCACACACACACACACACATCCTTACCCTCACCCCCTCATCCCCCACAGCAGCAGGAAGCTGAGGTTCTCCCATTAACACCCCTAGTGTCAGCACTAATGAGATACACAGTGGCTCTGTGTTCCCAGCACACACACACACACACACACACACACACACACACACACACACACACACACACACACACCATGTAAACATTCACCAGCCTCTACAAGTGGTTCCCCTCCTGACTTGAAGGTTCTGGTCTGAGCTCTGAGTGAAGGGTGAGGGGGAGGAGCCATCATTCTCATCCTAATTCTACGAACTCGTCTCGTATTCATGGCCAAAAACACAAATATCAGGGGAAGAAAAGGAATTCCTCCTGTTGTGGAGACGTGGCAGAGATGAAGGAGGGATGGTGATGGAGGGGTGGATGGATGATGGACAGATGATGGAGGAGTGATGGAGGAGTGATGGAGGGGTGATGGACAGATGATGGAGGAGTGATGGAGGAGTGATGGAGGAGTGATGGAGGGGTGATGGACAGATGATAGAGGAGTGATGGAGGAGTGATGGAGGGGTGATGGACAGATGATGGAGGAGTGATGGAGGAGTGATGGAGGAGTGATGGAGGGGTGATGGACAGATGATAGAGGAGTGATGGAGGAGTGATGGAGGGGTGATGGACAGATGATAGAGGAGTGATGGAGGGGTGATGGAGGAGTGATGAGGAGTGATGGAGGGGTGATGAGGAGTGATGGAGGGGTGATGAGGAGTGATGGAGGAGTGATGGAGGAGTGATGAGGAGTGATGGAGGGGTGATGGAGGGGTGATGAGGAGTGATGAGGAGTGATGGAGGGGTGATGAGGAGTGATGAGGAGTGATGGAGGGGTGATGGAGGAGTGATGGGGGTGATGGAGGGGTGATGGAGGAGTGATGGAGGGGTGATGGAGGAGTGATGGAGGGGTGATGAGGAGTGATGGAGGGGTGATGAGGAGTGATGAGGAGTGATGGAGGGGTGATGGAGGAGTGATGAGGAGTGATGGAGGGGTGATGAGGAGTGATGAGGAGTGATGGAGGGGTGATGAGGAGTGATGGAGGGGTGATGGAGGAGTGATGGAGGGGTGATGGAGGAGTGATGGAGGGGTGATGAGGAGTGATGGAGGGGTGATGAGGAGTGATGAGGAGTGATGGAGGGGTGATGGAGGAGTGATGAGGAGTGATGGAGGGGTGATGAGGAGTGATGGAGGGGTGATGAGGAGTGATGAGGAGTGATGGAGGGGTGATGGAGGAGTGATGGGGGTGATGGAGGGGTGATGGAGGAGTGATGGAGGGGTGATGGAGGAGTGATGGAGGGGTGATGAGGAGTGATGGAGGGGTGATGAGGAGTGATGAGGAGTGATGGAGGGGTGATGGAGGAGTGATGAGGGGTGATGGAGGAGTGATGGAGGAGTGATGGAGGGGTTTGATGACATCATGTTTCATATTTTCACAGCAGGTCTGAGGGGAAAGGTTGCATTTTTCTGAGAGAAAAAACATCAATGTCACTTTTATAATATAAATATTATTAATTAATAATAATAGACATAATAATGATATTAATATAAATACAGATATAAATATGAATGTAGGTATGATAATGATATTAATAAGAATTCAGTTGATCTGAATCATGTCGCCTTTCTGACCAGCGGAGCAGTCGCCACACCAGGCTGCTGCTGCTGTGATCACCTTCATTACTACTAGTAATGTTACTGTTAGTAGTAGTAATATTACTAGTAGTAGTAGTGGTACCATTAGTAGCAGTAGTGTTACTATTATTATGAGTAGTGTTACTATTAGTAGTAGTAATATTACTATAAGTAGTGTTACTATTAGTAGTAGTAATATTACTATGAGTAGTGTTACTATTAGTAGTAGTAATATTACTATGAGTAGTGTTACTATTAGTAGTAGTAATATTACTGTTAGCAGTATTAATATTACTATTTTGTTGTCAGAAGTATTATTTTCATCGTTATTATCACTGATTATGATCAATATTCTTATTTTCATTGTTATTATTACTATTGTTATAGTCAGAATTATTTTTATCGTTATTATCCCTATGATTATTATCATTATTATTTTGTCAGCCTCGTGGCGAGCCTGACAGCTGAAGCTTGTGGGCGGGGCCACCTCCTGGCTGCTCGCCTCTGATTGGCTGAAGAGTCAATTAACAGCTTCAAACCGGAAAACTGCAAATGTTTGAAGCTAAATAAAATATATTTTTCGAAGAAAATAAGTTCTTTACTGCGGCCCGCGCGTTACTATTTGGAGAAACATAGTGTACCACGGTTGCCTAGCAACCCCATGAACTTAGTTGTTTGGCGGAAGGAAACCGCGTCGGAATCCCTCGAGAATGTCGTCAGCGCGTGATCGGCTAGTCCATCGTCCCCGTTTCCGTCCCGGTTCGTCTCACCTGGGTCTCGGAGAGGTTCAGCTGCCGGGCCAGCTCGGTGCGCTCGCGTCCCACCACGTACTGGCACCGCTGGAACTCGAGCTCGAGCCGGTACAGCTGCTCGGCCGTGAAGGAGGTGCGCGTGCGCTTGGGCCGGTCCAGGTCCAGGCCCTTCGGCAGGACGATCTCCCGGATGGTGCCTTTGGCGTCTGGACGGAACACACACACACACACACACACACACACACACACACACACACACACACACACACGTAAACTTCGGAACCTGTGAACCACGTCAGATTTGAGCAAGTAAAAAAAAAAACTTCAAAATAAGAGCTGGCGTATAAATGGACCTCACTTGTTAACGTTTTTCCAGTAACTTCCTCGCTGCAGCGCCATCATTAATGAACTTAAAACCCAAAAAGCTTTAAAAACGAACTTTAATTTGGAAAAGATTTTATGTGCTTGATGTTTTTCATCTCTCTCTTTTTTCTCTAATATTTTGTCCTTATTTAAGACCTCTTTGTATCCTTGATGTTCCTCGTTGTTGAACCCCTGGATGAACAGCTTTGTTCTGTGTATTCATTTTTGTTCATGATAATAATAATAATAATAATAATAATAATAATAATAATAATAATAATGATGATGATGATGAGCAGGTAAACAGTGACTCAACAACTGGTGGTGCATTCCAGTGTTCTGGAAAAGAGAGTGCTGTGGGCGGAGTCAGGTGAGGAGACAGTTCTCTAACCAGTTTATCAGGAGGGTTTTCACTGCTCAACACTGTCCTTACCAACTAAAAGAAAAGCTCTGAGGTGGTGACAGCGTTGAGGAGGCGATGTTTACCTCATCGACCCCTCACGGCACTGACAAGGTCGCTTTTAAAATACGAATGACGTTCATCCGTTGAAGCACTTCCTACAGACGAGGCTTCAACAACAACGGGGGGGGGGGGGGGTTGACCTGGACGCCTGTTAAAGAGGGCGTTCAGTTCAAGGAGAAGAACTTGGACTTCCTGGTGAATGGTTTGATTGCGCAGGTGAAACATTTTATTCACAGGTGCAAACACCTGGAGGCGGAGCCCCTCATCAGCGGAAGGAGGAACGACCTCAAGCAAGTCACATGACCACCAGTGAGGCCCAGAGAGGGTTTTCTCTGATGGACCAGTTTGCTCCTCTAGTTTCCAGTGGTGGTTTCTTTCTGGTCTCCCAGCTTCCACCGCTTCTGTTTCAGCATCTTGAAATAAAGTTAAAAAAAAAAAAAACAAGCACCGGCGCCCGTTGAGCTGCTGGTTCCAGGCCCCGGATGCCAGAAGTGGGACCTGCTGCTCCGGGATGGCCACATGAAGATGAGAGCCAATCACAGAAGAGCGCCTGCTCGTTGAGACGCGGCAGCCAACGGCGATATAAAGGAAATTAAAAATAAGAAAAAAAAGAAATCAAATGAATCGAAGCTGCGGTTAAAGTTTGTGCCTGAACGCAGCAGGCGGAGGGGGCGGAGCTCCTCCGAGGCTCGGACCAGGAGAACATGACATCATCATCATCATGTTTTAGATTTGTAGGAGATGGCGCTGCCCTGGAACTCTGATGCCCTGGAACTCTGACGTCACTTTAACTGACCCCGAAGTTCCAGTCAGCGCAGCAGGGGTCACGACCTCTGGCTGATTGCTCCGCTCTGCTTCTGTTTTCATTTGATCTTCTTTTATTCTATTTGTCTGTTTTTTTTCTTTATTTTCTCTCATTTTATTTTATCTGTTTTATTTTATTCTATTTTTCTTCCTGTCACCCCCAGGATTTTTTTTTGGAGGCTCACAAATAATTGAGAAGTTAAATTCCCCTCCATGACGTCAGCGCACGGGTTCCGATCACACCTGCACCTGGACAAACAAGAACCGAGCCCGCGCCTGACAGCTAATGCTAACAACGATGCTGCTAAAATAATGACAACAAGAATCAAAATAAAAAAATAATAACAGTAATAATAATAATGACAAGAATCAAAATAAAAATAATAACAGTAATAATAATAATGACAAGAATCAAAATAAAAATAATAACAGTAATAATAATAATGACAAGAATCAAAATAAAAAATAACAATAATAAAAATAACAATAATAACAGTAACAACAACAATAATAAAAATAACAACAATAATAACAGTAACAGTGATAATAATAAAAACAACAATGAAAATGATAATATAACAACAACAATAATAATAATAATGTTAAATTCTGCAGTAAAAGAGGGAGGTCCGCTTTCATTTTCAAGGTTATTCATTTAAATGTAAAATGACTGAATACACGGAGGACAAATGGGAAATGAAAGAGCAAAATCATTTCATCTTTTTGTTCCCGGCTGGTTTTTTAGCTCTTAAATTTCCATGGAGTCACTTTCTCCTGTTTTTAACGTCACAACAACTTCTGAGCTCGACATTGATTCAGTAACTCTTTATTCATAAATCTTTCTTGTCTTATTTACGTGGGCTTATTGCTCTGCTCACGTGGTGACGTCAGCGGCTTCCTGGGTTTTCGCGTTTTATTTTTCCCGTCACCGCCGTCGATCCGCCATTTTGATCGGTTGATGATCTCACGGATCTCCTTCTATTATTCATCGGCGTCACAAACGACCGCTGGGATCCACCCGAGCCCCCCCACCCCCACCCGCGCGAGCGACTCTCACAAATCTGCCGTTTGTCGGTTTTGTTGCTAAAGTCCTGAAAAATTAAAGTCAAACAATAAAATAATAAAATAATAAAACAAAATCTGAATTAAACATGAACGAAAACCGATTTGAACGAACCCGCAGAGTTCCCGTCAGGAGGCGAGAGTGTGTGTGTGTGTGTGTGTGTGTGTGTGTGTGTGTGTGTGTGTGTGTGTGTGTGTGTGTGTGTTCTCCGGTGTAACGGAGTGTTGCGGGCCTCAGCTCCCGCTGGCCGCAAATAAAGCGCCAATATCAGAAGAGTCAGTCAGCAGAAAAACATTTGAAAAAGAAGAAAAGAAGAAGGAGAAGAAGAAGAAGGAGAAGAAGGAGAAGGAGAAGAAGAAGAAGGAGAAGAAGGAGAAGGAGAAGAAGGAGAAGAAGAAGGAGAAGAAGGAGAAGAAGGAGAAGAAGAAGGAGAAGAAGGAGAAGAAGAAGGAGAAGAAGGAGAAGAAGGAGAAGAAGAAGGAGAAGAAGGAGAAGAAGGAGAGCTGCTCAACGTGACCTGCTGACCTCCCGGTGACCCTGGCCAGACAAGGGAGCCCCACGCACACACAAACACACACACACCCTCTCTCTCTCACACACACACAATCACACACCCTCTCTCTCTCACACACACACAATCACACACCCTCTCTCTCTCACACACCCTCTCTCTCACACACACCCTCTCTCTCTCACACACACCCTCTCTCTCTCTCACACACAATCACACACACCCTCTCTCTTACACACACACAAAATCACACACACCATCTCTCTTTTACACGCACACACAATCACACACACCCTCTCTCTCTTACACACACACACACAATCACACACACTCTCTCTC
The DNA here is from genome assembly GCF_037954235.1 of Aulostomus chinensis. NCBI lineage: Eukaryota > Metazoa > Chordata > Actinopteri > Syngnathiformes > Aulostomidae > Aulostomus > Aulostomus chinensis. The sequence goes on from NC_141343.1 coordinate 16,080,124, forward strand.
ATACACGCAGAAAAAAAACACACATACACAAAAAACACTCTAATACACAAACACACATTCACACACACACTCCAACTGCTGCTTTCTGTCTCCTGAGCATCATAATTTAGTTTTTGCTGCCGCGTGGTTTGTGGGTGAGAGAGAGAGAGAGAGAGAGAGAGAGAGAGAGAGAGACAGGGTGTGTGTGTCTTTTTTTTGTGTGTGTTTTCTGTGTGTGTTTTTTTTGTGTGTGTTTTCTGTGTGTGTGTTTTTTTTCTGTGTGTGTTTTTTTCTCTGTGTGTGTGTGTGTTTTTCTGCGTGTTTTTTTCTGTGTGTGTTTTTTTTCTGTGTGTGTTTTTTTTCTGTGTGTGTGTGTTTTTTTTCTGTGTGTGTGTGTTTTTTTTCTGTGTGTTTTTTTTCTGTGTGTGTGTGAGTGTGTTTTCTGTGTGTGTGTAAAAAAGTAGAAATTCGGATCAAACCATCCTCGGACCCCCGCTCTCCACTCATCAGCACAAACGCATTCTTACGTCCATTGTAATGTTTTTATTCACACGTGCGACCCTGTTTATATTTGTATTTTTTTAATGAATCAATAAAATTTGTCAGCATACAAACGAGGCCGTTTCCGGACTACAAACACGAGCTAGAAGATTTGCCGGGCTTCGCTTGGCCCTCCGGCGGGTTCTGGTCCCCGCATCGCTGCCACGCACCTCCGGCGGCTTCTCAGACAGCAGGTTGACAAGTTTAAAATAATAAATAAAATAATCAAAACATTATATTATATATTATTAATAAAAATAAACTTTAAACTTTAAAAATAATTAAAAAAATCATTCTGTATGGCAGCAGCGCGCGCGGGGGGGAGGGGGGTTTAACTTGCTACCTGAGTTTAGTTGTGAGGTCGCTGGTGTTCCTGGACTCGCGTGTGTGTGTGTGTGTGTGTGTGTGTGTGTGTGTGTGTGTGTGTGTGTGTGTGTGTGTCCGGGCCGGTCGGTACGAGCCCACGAGGCGGCTGCAGGAGGGCGTGGACGCGCTCGTGAATTATCGATGATTCCGGGGCTCGTGAAGTCCTCCTGGCACACAAAGCACCTCAGAGGCGCTCGCGACACCCGGAACCCGTCCTGGTGATGGCAAAAAGCTGCGGGGGCACGCGCGTCTTATTTGATTGAATTTGGTTTCTTGGTTTTGTTTTGTTATGTTTTGTTTTTTTGGGGGGGGTTCGACGCGGGGATCAGGAGCCTCGCGCGGGTTCGTCTTCTTCTGATTGTGTTTGTAAGCGCGAGCGGAAACGAACCTGTCAATCATCCCGCAGGTGGGCCGGAACCAGCACGCGCGCGGGGGGCGAGTTCGGTCCAAGTTTTAGTCTCCAGTTAAACCAGTAAGTAGCTGGACCAACACGACGCACGTGCTGATTTGTTGCTCCGAGTTTGGTTTTTGTTGTTGTTGTTTTTTGGGTGAATCGGTGAGATCAGAGCCGCGGCGCGCGGGCGCACTCACCCCTCACGAGGATCCTCCGGCAGTAGTCCGGGTCCACTCCCAGAAGTTTGTCGTGGCCGTCTTCGCTGGAGGAGGTCGGGGTGGACGCCGAGGTGCCCGGGGTGTCGGAGGCGCTGTGCACCGGGGAGCGGCTCCCGGTCTTGGCCTCCATCCTGTCGGGGCAGAGCGGGTTGGGTCCACACCGGTGGCTCCCGTCGCCCGCGGTGGCCTGGTCGAACATCCGCGTCCCGCTGCTGCTGCTGGTCTTTACTTTCTGCTCCTCTGGGGAGGTGTCCTCCACAGCATGCCCCCCCACCCCGCCCCCCCACACACCGCCGCTCTCCCTCCCAAAACAAAAGTAGATCCAGCTACAGAGGACGCGCGCAGTCCCGCACCAGGACCGGCTTCAGGTGGCTCAGCATGACGCGCGATCCGGACTCGTAACCCGGGCGAGGGAGGCGCAGCCGGAGCTCAGGAAGAGCAGGACATGGTGCGGGGCTTAAGGTGCGGGGAGGTGCGGGGAGGCGCCGCCACCCCGGAGTCAGTGAGGGAAGGCGCGTGAGGGCGCGTGAAGGCGGCAGAGCGCAGGAAAGTTTGTCCCGCAGGTGGATCCGGAGCAGCAGCCTGTTACTTCACCTCCTCGCCGGCCGGCATGTTACTGGGGAGGAGGGGAGGTGGGGGAGCAGGAGGAGCACACGGGGGGGCCGTCTGGCTCCAGGAGGAGATGGACCTTCACGCGGGCCGGTCTCACACTCAGTCACAGTTCTACACGTGAGCGGCGGCGGGTCCACCGGCCGGGCTCGGGACGTCTGTGTGAGGGGAGAAATGTTTGTGGTGATCCACTTCACGGAGGCAGGGGCCGGTAACGTCACTTCCTGTCCACGCAGGCTCGCCGCTCATTGGTTCGCGCGCGCAGGGGGGGGGGGCACATTTAGAGAAGAGGACGAGCGGATCAGGCGCGAGGACATGAGACGATGGCGGGGCGCGTTATTGCGGGGCTTCCCCACATCATCATCATCATCATCATCATCACCATCAACACACACACACACACACACACACACACACACACACACACACACACACGCACACACACACTCTGTCTCTCTCCTGGGCCCAGCAGCTCGCGCTGGTACCTGTGATCCGCCGAGGTAAAACTGTTCGAGTCCTTCTAGAAAACCCGCCATATTCAAATATTTGGTGTATTTTTACTCCGTCTTAAAAGTAAATGTCTGTCGAAGTGAAACTGAAAGTTTATCTGCAGGCCTGAGCGAGCAGCAGGGAAGTACTACTGCGTGTAGAACTTGTACTTGTACTGTCAACAGAGGGACTGTTTTGCTGACGTTTATCAGCGTCGGCGGTTGAGCAACTACCATTTTTGTATTTCTTGTTTTTATCTAAAAAAAACCCATTTTGAATAAGAAAAAGAAAAACAAATATTTCTTTCTTCGTTGTTTGATGAACAAACGGCTCTTCAGAGACAGGCCTGCAGGGGTAGAAATACACCGAAACACGAACCAAGGGCCGTTTGACCTGTGGTAGAATTTACAGGTTATTTATGAAAACAGGAAACTTCTAAACTTCTCAGGTGAATTTATTGAATGAGTCAAATAAGAAATGACAGGAATCTAACAGCATCAAAAATACTTCCCTCTTTACTTTCATTCACCTGACAGTTGATAGTATTTATAGTACTTACAGTATTTAGGCTACAATACAATGCCTGTGAGGTAAACGCTGAGAGAACGTTTGATGAGTTTGGATTCTGAAACTCTGACAGGACGGTGAGAGTATCAGGAGCGTCTGTCTTCATCAAGGAATGTAGTTTTATTCTTCATTAGATTAGCTGGCTGGCTAGTACAAGTACACACTGTCAAATTTATATATTTGATTTTAAACATCTAAAGATCCTCATGGCTGGCGCCCAGCTAGTTCCTTAGCTAGCTTGGTCGAGAAGCTTGTGCTAGCCAGCGAGCTAACGAACTAGCTCGTTAACAGGGGCTCTGATCGATACTTTGTTCAATACTGATTTGAAAATTCCAATCAACATCGGAACCCTTTCAGCTCAGGACCCCCCGAGGGGTCCCCACCTCCAGTTTGGGAACCCCTCCATGTGTGGCCTTGTCACAGTTTCACAAGTTGAGGATGTAAACAAATTCACCGGAAATGTAGTTTGATGAAATGAGTCAGTTTCAGCTCTGTAGCTTCAGCTGTGTGTGTGTGTGTGTGTGTGTGTGTGTGTGTGTGTGTTGAAGCTATTCAGTCTCTGACATGTTTGGTACGGTCGCACTAGTGGATCACGTCCTGGGGAGCAGCAGTTTCGGGGCTCTGGCCCTGCTTCAGTCCAGGTTTATCGCGTCGCTGAGAGTGACGGCAAAGCTGCACTTTCCCCAGATTGTTGCCTCAAAGGTTTTTTTCCATCGTTCTTTTCTAACAAAACCCTCAGAATTAGGAACACGGGACTTCGGCTGGACTTTCTCTTAAAACTAGAGCAGCAAGTAACCCTTATTGTCACAATTAATTGTCTATAAAACATAAAGAAAATTTGAAAAATGCTCATCGGAATTTTCACCCCCCGAGTCCGAAGCGGCGAGTTCTAATAGCTTCTTTTGTCCATCTGAAAGAATCTTTGTTGTGTTTCCTGAACCACAAAAAAATCAGCGAATCCTGACGCTTAAGAGCCTGAAAGGAGCAAATGTTCATAAAATAACGGTCAAATAATTATCAAACAACAAAGGTTGTTGTTGTTTTTTTTAATATCCAAAAGTTGATGTTTGTGTGTCTTGTATGTACAGAAACAAATACAAATACACTCAAGAGCAGCAGCATACTGTGATACATTCAGGTCCAATTATCCAGTTAAAAGATTTGGATTCAGCTTTGTAGTTCTGGTGCGTGAGCACACACACAGAGCTGGACTTGAATTACGCGGAACATAAATACAGCCAAAATAACATTTCTGTGTATAAATACGTGAAAAGAGGACAAAAGGGCAGCGCTGCAGAAACAAATGTGTCAGTATAAATATTAAATATTCCCACTGAGGTAGGTGGACCGTAGTACAACTGAGTACAAACACACAATAAATATGCAATGAACTATGACCTGAATAAGAGCAGACAGAAGAATTCAGTGTGTTTACTTCCCAGGTGGCTCTGTGGTGACACCTTGAACGGAGCACGCAGCTTCAGGCTAGCAAAAGCCTGATAGCATGTTTTTGAAAATACTACAAGTACTAAACTCTCAGCTGTCAATCTGAAAGCAGTGCCTTTTTTTTTTTTTTTTTTTAATCAACATACTACAAATACCAGAACAAAGATCAACAGGAGGAGCTCAACACACACACTGACAGCCAGTGGACAGTGTGCTAGCAAAAACTAGCTAATGGGCTACGCCAGCCACAGGTGTTCCTGTCGAGGGGGGCCGTGCTGAAGCCTCCACAAACACAGAATCTACTGTTGTTCATTCCGTATTTCTTTCTGATTTATTTCAAATGCATGACAACAGGCACTAGGTCTGTTATTAAGCTCAATTTTAGCACCTTAGCCTTTTTTTTTTTGCTAGGAGACATAGCCTCTCTCGTCTGTGTATTTGTCAAAGTTAAAAATATTGAAATATGTGGATAAAACATTTTTTTTGCCCCAAATTTCTCATAGATGGTAGGCAGTGTGCTAGCAAAGCAAGCTAATAGGCTATGTGTTAGCAACAGAAACACCAGTTAAAGCCCCTCACCACTAAAGTTTCCTGTGATTCATTCATTTTTGATAATATAATATTTAGTCAATAACTCCACAGTGCCGACGTTATTTCTCTGTCCCTTATTAGCCCTGAGCGCAATGAACTATTGTTTCTCTCGTTGCAGATTTAAACTAGACGGTGGACGGTTTGCTAGCAAAAACAAGCTAACAGGTCAGCTAGCAGGGTTTGCTTTCTCTGCGGCTGTCTGGAGAGTTCCAGGTGGATAATCCACAAGTCCCAGTGTCAGAAGCGGCGTTAGCCTCCCTCAACCCGCGGCTAATTAGCTGAGCTTTCTTTGTGGATTGAGGGAAATACAGACACCAGATGTACCCATGTACTGCGCTCCTGCAAACCCGCAGCTGAAGAAGCTGTTAACACGCGATAAAAAGAGCATGAAGTGAGGTTTGTTTTTCATTGAAGATAAAAGGCCTCATTCACGGCGCGGCGCGGTGCGTGAGCGGCCTGTTTCCTCCCGCCGCCGTCATGTTGATGGTGCAGCCCGCAGTTTGTTGTGATTGTGAGATAATTTTGGCAGCGGGACGGACCGAGGCACCGGCTGGACTCTGCTCTTCACAGGTGAAACGTCTTTGAAAACACAGGGAATGAAGCATTTTTGTAGCTGGATTGTATAATTATAGTTTTGCTGTGTGTGTTTCTTGGTATTTTTCTTATCCGAGGCCGTAATTACTGCACACAGCCGCGGGTCGTTACTCCTTTCAGCTGGCCTAATCTCACCCAGGATGAATAGAAACTGTCAATCAGACGCTGCACTCAGCGGCGAGACAAGAGGCGACTGATTGCTGCTGCTGTGCTGCCACACACACACACACACACACACACACACACACACACACACACACTCCTTCCTCCTGCTCCTCAGTGTTTGTTCTACTTTTCCAGACTAAAACCTTCCCAAATAAAGCAGATTTTTCATGTTATTTTCTGAAGATTTCTCTCTTCCATCGGTGTCAAACGCGCGTCTCTGTTATTATGGGATGTTAACGAGCCTCGGGGGGGATTTGAGCTGCCGACTGACACTTGTGGCAATCAGACCGCCTCGTAATGACGGTAGCAAACATGGAGACGCTCTTTAATAGCTGGAGAGCAGGAAATACAATTATCGGCAAATACTTCCATTAATCAGCAACTGAAAGTTTCCATTCCCTGTGATGAACTTTGAGTGTTTGATGCAGGAGGAGAAAAACAGCACCAACGCCAAAGAAAGGAGGCGGCGCCGGCCCTGACACACTCGCTCAGCACAAATACACCAGAGCGTTCCCCCAGTCTGGGTACTTTGAGGCCAAAGGCTGGAACTGGAGCCCACGGGACTCCCGGCTGTGGCTGGTAGTTTACATCTGAACTTGAGTTTGTTCATCAAACCAGTGACAGGAAGAGGAGAAGCTGCACTTGGTGGCCAGAGGTGAATTAAGTTGAGGGAACGAGTTAAATGTTGAGGCCACAACAAACGTATTTGGCCACCGCCAGCAGGAACCACCTGGAACCTCCAGTTCATCTCATTCAAATGTGTCTTTTAATGGGATTAATGGCGTCAAGTCTCCACAGAAGCTGGTGGCGTGTTGACGGGGGTGAACTGGTTTGGTCCGGTAACGCCTGGAAGTTAGCGGGAGGCTAACAGGAAGTCGCGAGCTCAGCCAGTGGCGAGCGTAGAGAACACGGGGAGGCCTGGAGGGACGTCAATAAAAGACTTCTACACACATAAACAGCGCCAGTTTAACCGGTAACCTGGCCCTGCCTCCCCAGCGTGACGCCATCTAATGGCCACAGCAGTTATGACCTCAGGAACATGTCACATGACGTCAACAGCAGGTGACGCATTTAATAGGTTTATCATCCAACATGAAATAGAGTCAGACTTTGAAAGTACTTTGCTGGTAAAACTGATGTACTGTAAGTCATTTTCCATGTACTTATACTGAAGTACAGGAGGGGAATGTTTAACAAAAGGAGAAACAGAAGAAATGACGAGTTTTTACTGGACGTGGAGCTGAATCCCCTTCTCCTCCTGCACCTGTCACAGTTTCAGGGTATAAGAACTCCTTCCAGGTTGTTCCACTGTGAGACACGATGACATCACAAGTGTTCGTTGTTGCCACTCACCAACTGCTAGAGTCACAATAAAATTACCTTCAAGTCATTTCAGCGTTAAATGTGCCGGTAAAAGTGTCCTGTCTCCACCTTCACCCCCTGGTTAACCACCCCCTGGTTAACCACCCGCTGGTTAACTACCGGCTGGTGAGCTGGCGGGATGATGACGTCGGCGGCAAGGGCGACGTGACTGGGCGAGATTCTCACCTGTTACATCAGGTTCCATCTTTATTCTGTATTATTGTTTGACTCTGTGTGTTTAGAACCTGGCGGTCTGAAGTTCTACTGCGTCCAAGCCTTCCCGAGTGGCACCGGCAGGCTTCCGTACATCAGCAGTTGACACGTCCGCGGCTCGGCCCGCGGGCCGTTTTTTGGGCCATCCTCCTCCTCCCGCGAGCGGCAGGATTGGGGCCTCGTGCAGATCAATCAGATCAATCAACACAGATTACGGTAATCCCGGAGGTCAGCGGGAGGGCGCCGGGCCACGCGGAGTTCAGCAGCCCGCGCGCGGGGCCGCGGGCCTGACGTTGACCCACAGAACCATGTTTTCACCGCACGCAGTGAATCGATCCTCGATATCGGGAGCGGCTCGCGGCTCATCAGAACACCGCGCGCGGTGGCGCCTGGCGTGACGTCAGACCTACTGGATCCACCACGAACATCGAATCTATTTGAATCGTTCCTCAGCTCGCGCCTGCTCACGCGTCACGCGCAAGATATCACTTCCTCCATCACAAACGAGGATTTTTCCCGCGCCCCTATCATTATTATACATCATACAAATTCAAAATTATTAAACTTTCTTTAACTGCTGTTCACTGTTGCTTGTTACGTCACCACGAGTTTTTTTGGCCGCCAGTTGGAATTTTTTCTCTTCCAGTCACGCGTGATGTCACTAATATCAATAATGACGTAGCCCCATTACAAGCAAACTATAAACTCCCGCACGCAGAGACACAGTTATAAATAAAATGAAACCGGCTTTTCAAAATAAAACCCACCTGTGGACGTCAGCCGGGGCCTCACGGTGCTGCTCATCAGAGTCCTCATGGGTCCTAGTTCCGGGCTCGGTGTCCTGGATTCTTCTGCGTGGTGGCGAGGCCGCGGGGTGGAGTTCAGGAAAAAAAAAAACGGGCCCCTCAGGAGACCCCTGGAGCTCCGACCACTGCACCGCCATCCTCGTCCTCACCCGGTCCGGTCGGCCGGGACCGTGAGTCAGTGACACGCGCCAAACGTTCGTGTTAATTCAAAAATATTTACAAGGATACGAATACAAATACTACACCGTGACGTAACAGAACTGAGCCGCTAATTTGACCCCCAAACCTAAAAATAAAAAAAGTTCTTAATTCTTTATGGAATTTCCGGGGAACCCGGAACTTGTGGAGGAAACTAAAGTTTAATTAAAGCAGTTTGGTCACTGTAATTAATAAATAACAATAATAATAATAATAATGTCAAATTGATTTTTTATTAATTTCATTCACAGTGAACCTGCTAAATAATATTACATAGATAATAATATAATCAATTATAATTATTATTAAGTATATTATAAAACCAATAATATTAAAATAAAATACTTTAGTCTGTAATGTGGTTACTATTATTTACAGGTTCAGTCTAAAATAGAATCAAATAAACTACAGATGAATGTGATGCAGGAATTCGGTTCCTGCGCTCGGAGCGACGCCTGGACGCTGCGCTGCTTCTCATTTCTCCAAAGATTTTAAAACAGAATATAAAATATTGTACATCTGAAACAACACGATGAGGAAAATAACAGGCTGCTGAAATACTTGACCAGTTGAAGCAAAAATAATGTTCTAATCAGTCTGTTCTTGAGATGCAATTTAATTTTTATGTACAATAATTAAAGAACATGTAAAATCTGAGAAAAAGGAATTTAAATTTTGGATCAGTGGGAATTCTGTGAATTTCTAACTGCAGTGAGAGGAAATGCATGAATATTAAAAGTTATTCCAACAGGAAGTCCTCAGCCCCTCTGTTTTTATTTCCTTTTTTTCATTTAAAGACAAACAAACACATTTTCATGTATCGAATCAAAGCAGAAGGGAAAGTCGGAGCAGGAACAGAAGGTGTGACCGCGATGCACCTGAACGCCTCACACAAACACAACAACAAACTACAAGAGTTTCCATCGGCATCTCAACAATACACACACACACACACACACACACACACACACACACACACACACACACGGATGAGCTGCTATTCTGAGCGCCTCACACCACCAGGAGGATCTGGATCAGAGCTACATGACGGCGAGGCGTTTCCTGTAAGGCCCAACAGAGTCCAACGTGCCTAGCAGGAGAGGAGGAGCACATGCAGGGCGGCACCGGCTCTGGACTCCTGGTTCTGACCCTCTGGGGAGGGGCTGAGTGCAAATGCTGGATTTCGAGGAGCTCCCAGGACCGTCAGCGGCTGGCGCCCCACAGCTCCGTGGGACAGCGGAAGGCACTTATGTCAGGTTCTGAAATTAGATGGTGAAGCTTCAGCTGGACCGGGACGGAGGCTCACTACTCAGCGGGCTGGGGCTCACGCCCAAACGTCACATGCCAATAAAGAACTGATGATGTCAAAAGACCAAACCGCAAACGTTCACGTCAGAGAAACTCGTAACGTGACGTAGCCCGGCAGGTTAAAGTTTTTACAGCTGTAAAACAGTTAGTGGTTGACTTGTAGTTCGTCAAAGAATCTGCTGAAGTAGCTAGCAAACAACACACGGCAGCTACAACCGCGAAGCTAGCGTTGTAGACCATCCTGGTCCCTGGTGTCCAGGTCCATGTACCCATCTGACATTAGTTTTGTTCCACGACATGAAATCCATCAGTGACAAACCACACGGGTGGGTGTTGCTAACAGGTGGCTACAGGAGGCTAGCAACAGAAGCTAGTTAGCTTGACAGTGACTGCTCTTGGGTTAGTGAAGATGGAGAAAAATGTACCAATGTAAGAGCCGATTTTCTGATTCAACCACCAAAAACCCATTGGAACAATCCAATTGGCTGTAGCTGGAGGGAACCATGGAGATGAGCACTTCCTGTTGGACTACAACTCCTCATTCCTGACATGAGCACTTCCTGTTGGACTACGATACCTCCTCCCTGCGGCGCTCTGCTGTCCGAGAACAAAGCCTTTACCTACCTCAGGTGCTATGTGTTCAGTGACTGTCTCACATTTGAAGTGTGATGAGATTTTTTTTAAACTAGAAAACAAACAAATAAACAAACCTCACGGCAAAAAAAAAACAAACTCCCGGCACTGCTACACAAAATGGTCTGGTGCTAGCACGTTAGCGTCTCACACACACTTGAGGCCGTTCTCCCAGGAAATGAGGGGACAGACAGGAAACCTGCAGCTCCCCATGCAGCAAGCCTCCAGAGAGAAGGACGCGGCAGTCTGCAGCGCCACCCCGTGGTGACACGCACATACAACAGGCTGAGATTTGCTCCTCGGTTTGACTTCCTGCCTTGTGCAGATTTATTCCAACACTTCATTTACAAAGGAGCCCTTATTTATTTATTCCTTTAGAACAGTGAGTCAACAAGATAGAGAGAGAGAGAGAGAGCGTGAGTGTGTGTGTGTGAGAGAGAGAGAGTGAGTGTGTGTGTGTGTGAGAGAGAGAGAGAGTGAGTGTGTGTGTGTGTGAGAGAGAGAGAGAGTGAGTGTGTGTGAGAGAGAGAGAGAGAGAGTGAGTGTGTGTGTGTGTGACAGAGAGAGAGTGCTGGAGGCACGGAGGAGCTGACTGCAGGAGTGCTGCTGCCCTCTGGTGGTTGAATCCAGGCAGTGCAGCAGGCAGCTGTAGGAGCGCAGGGCTTGGGGGACCAGGTCTACATGTCAGCTCAGGAGTGTTGGTCTCTGCTGGTCTCTTCTGGTTCCCAGACATTCCCTCTGCTGAGGTCCAGGACCGCAAAGCTTCATCGAGGCTTCAACTGAGTGCCGTCAGTCTTTTCTAAAGTCTGTGGTGTGTGGCGAGGGTTTGTAGTGACATCACGGCGCCGTGGCGACACTTGCTAACTCTGGTAGCAGCTATGAGACTCTTCCAGGTTCCTGTTTAATCCCACACGCGTTCTCACCGCAAGATCAGAAAACAACGGCACATCCTGAGCGTCCCCACCTGTTGCCGCGGTAATACTTTGCAGCAAGAGAGGAAGTATGCAGAAGGAGCAACGAGTCCGGATGTCTATTGGTGCGCTAGCATGAACTAGCTAACACTCGGGGCTGTAATGTTAGCAGTTGCCTAGCGACTGTCTGCTGCTTTCTCATTGGCTGCTGTGTAGTGATGGACTGAGCAGGGGCGCCAGGATGAGTCTAGGACCGGACCAGCAGGTTTCAGAGGACCTGATGATCAAGGAAGGACCAGACCTGAGCAAGCATCTTGCAGTACTGCTCCCTCTACAAGTACTATTTGCTGACAGTACTTTTACTGCATCTATGGATACACGGATATAAGCGGATGTTACAGTACAGGAGTTTTTTTACTCCAGTTCGCTTCGGTCTGAACGTTCAGGAAACACGACACTGACAGTGAGACGTATTTGCTTTGTTTACACAACCGCAGTGATGTCACACACGTACCCCCTACTCTGATGGTTGGTGTGTGTGTGTGTGTGTGTGTGTGTGTGTGTGTGTGTGTGTGTATGTGTGTGTGTGTGTGTGTACGTCGGTGGCAGCCTCAGTCGAATCCCTGCCAGTCGCTCTGCTCCGAGTCGTACTCCAGCTCGGCGCCGATGCAGCGGACCCCCTCCAGCAGCATGGGCGTGCCGTGGTGGCGGTCTGGACGGGACCAAGAGACAACATCAGGGTTCAAGCACACAACATTGATGCAGTCCGAGCTAAGAATACTCAGGCGCGGTTACATCATAGACCAGAGGTACATCAGAGCGGGAGGGAGGAACCTCTACGCTGCTCAGCTGGAGAACATCTGGAACATCTGCATGACACGCTAAGCAATCCTGCTGCCTGGTCTGTGTGCGCTCTGAGGGTGAGTCTGAGGAGACAGCCCCCCCATCCGGTCTAGAAGGTTCAGCCTACAGGCATGTTAGGCCCCGCCCCTCCCCTGACTGGAGGGTCCTGCTTCACAACGGTGCTCAGAGAAGCACTCAGGTCAGTAGACGTCTGGCCCTCCACCAGCCTCTGAGTCTGGGTCAGAGCTAAAAATACCTGGCGCTGCCACTCCTTTGTCACTGCATTGGTGGTTCAGTGGTAGAATTCTCGCCTGCCACGCGGGAGGCCCGGGTTCGATTCCCGGCCAATGCAACACCCTTTTGCTCCCCCGTCACACACCTATCAGAGCCAAACGATCCATCCACCACTTCGTCACAGCACTGCTCCATTCTGTCACTTCTTTGTTCTGTTTGCTCAATGATGAAGTAAAACCAGAAAATCTTTTTGCAGTTTTTCACAGGAGCCTGATACTTGTACATGAGATTACAGGAGTACTTCACTCTGACAGGAACTAGCTGAGACAGTGTGTGTGTGTGTGTGTGTGTGTGTGTGTGTGTGTGTGTGTGTGTGTGTGAGTGAGTGAGTTTCCTCTCTAAGAGCTCCGAGCAGATTCACTTGAAAACTTAACCCTCTGTTAGCCAGAGCTAATTTAGCTTAGCATAGAGAAGTTTTAGCGCTTTAGCTTCACAATGAACAAACAGATGATAATTTGTCATTAACGGGGAAATGTTGAACTGTTCTTTTACATGGCTGAGACCCCCCCCCCCAACACACACACACACATGCGCGCACACACACCTACTCAGCCTGCGCATGTGGCGTGTTGGTCTCACCGTCCTGCCAGGGAAAATTCATTTCTTAGCCGCTGCAGTGATATAAGAGTGAGTCTGGATTTAGCTGCCCCCCCCCCCCCCATCATATCTATAACACCGACTCACTTATCTAATAGCAACCTGGGTGGATGGAGGCGGGGGCGGAGCTTAATCCCTCCGTCTGCTCTCTGTCCAGCCCTCAATTACACACCATCATCTGGACAGATGTTCGGGCCGGAGAGTAAAAATAAACCGGGCTGCCCTCCACCCTCACATGTATAAAAATACACACAGCAGCAGCTCCACTCCATCTCCCGCCTGATTCTCCATCTGTTCACCAGCGCCGGCGTCTGATTCCCCACAACACCGGTCCATCGAAGTGGTGAGGCGGGACAGTGGAACACCGGCCCTGGAGGAACCGGTGTTGTAGTCGTTCATCCCAAAGAAAACCCCTCTTTAGAAAAGGTTCTTTACAGGAAATTATCCGTCACTCAATTGTTCTTGGCTGTGTTTGACCAGTAGGTGGCAGCAGCACACCGGCAGCGGCTGGTTCCTGCTTCTGTTTCCTTCATGGATCCCAGAAGCAGCCACAGCAGAACCAACTGGTGCAGAACCACCACTGACTTCAGCCTCGTCTCCCAACTCTGAACCAGGTTCCACACTGAAGGGCTGAGGAACTCTTGCTTGTTTCCTCTCTTGCAATAAAAGCACGCGCGACAATGAACCTCCGTGCGTTCTGGTTCAGGTTTCACACTCAACGGGGTCTTTTTGTGACTTTAGACTGAATAACTTTGAAATTATGTATGTTTTCTTTGTTTGTTGGTCAGCAGGTTTGTTTAAACAGGTGCAGATTTTCACACACATTTTTGAATCGAATAAAAAAGTCCAAGTCTGAGTCTGTGACGGCGGTCCGGTCATCTCGGTTAAATCAAGGTGGTGGATCCCCACGCGTCCGTTGTCCATCAGCATGCAGCTGAATCATGCACCGTTTCCTCGCCTCATTCGCCACATTATCATGATTTTCCTTGTTTCTTCTCTGTTTTACAACATTTGGTCTTTTTTTTAGTGAGCCGATGAATTCAGGGTTGTCTTCTCATCACTGCACATCTCAGCTCCTGGAACTGAGATGAAGTGACAGGAAGACGCTTGATTTCTGGGAAGTCTCTTGACCCTCGCTGAGAGGACAAGGCGGGTTGAAGAATAACGAACCAGGAAATTCTCAGCTCACTCACTTCTTCAAATCATACCTAAATGTAAAAAAAACAAGAAAAAGAAAAGCAGAAGCTCACCCATGACTCTGGCGTGAACTTTGACCCGGACACCCAGGTCATCGTTGGTGTCACTCAGCAGCTGCACCTCCTCACACAGGACGCCCTCCTGCTGGGGCATGTACTCACACCTCACCTTCAGACCACCTGCACAAACACAAACCGGGAGCACGGATCAGGTTCTGACCTCATCCTCCTCTCTCCCTCTCTCAGCGCGAGGCCACGTTTTGAGTTCAAGTCTGATTCTGGTATCACAATCTCAGAACCCAGAGAACCAAGAGGCAGTAGGATGGAAGAGAGAGACACGGACACACGTGTCCCGGGGCGGGCCAGAGAGGTCATAAGAGATGTGACAGCCTGAGGGAAGTAAAGGTCACTGCGCTACTCTGGTTACACTCAGGCCGCGTCCCCCCTCCCACGGACACCTCTGGCCCCTCTAGCAGGGTTAGTAGTGAGCAGAAGCAAGCAAAGACTCACTGTCACGTTCTGTTTAGAACCTCTGCAGCTCACGCAGGTGCCAGATGTGTGAGAGCTCCCCACCTGCTCCACGCCGCCAGTGGCAGGAGTTCAAGTCAAACACCTTGGAGTTTTGGCTTTGAGTTCATGCTTTGGGCGGGATGAAAGCTAAGCTAGCACGCTTCGGTAATCCTCCGCCATCTGTGAGCCTGACAAAACTGCTGAGAATGACTCGCCACAACGAGACCTGCCGCACGGTTTCAGGTCCTGAACAAACGCGTCAGTGTCGCACAACAACGTTGGAGACGACAGACTCTAAAGCACTCAAGCTCTGAGATAAAAGAGCAGACGACAGACTGGATCCTGGACGGCTCCGTCGAAGCTTGTCGGGGAGGTTTGGCGCTGCACAGCAGAGGACGGTCAGAGGTCTGTGCGGCTGAGGGGAAGTGAGTCAGATCAGACTTCTCTTTTAGTTTGGAACCAAACAGCACACTTGGTCCTGTTTTCTCTGAATAATTCATGGAATGCAGCCGCATTGAAAGCTAATTATACACCAATATCACCCTGCCTCTGATCATACCCTCTGGTGCAGGTGCGATATCGGTGATCCGCAGGTGTGGACCAGGTACCAGCGCTGGACATACATCCTTCCCCAGAGCTGGGACCTCAGGCAGGGTGAAGGTGATTTCATAGCGGTGCTGCGTCTTGAGGAAGCCCACCTAGGAGAGAGGAAGAGGAGGACACGTTTCCCTCAGATTTAAACGTTGACAAAGCAGTGAATCAAGAGGAGGTTCTTGACTCTGCTGTGTGTAACCAGGACGAGTAACTCTCACGACCAACACTGCTGGGACAAGCCCTCCTCGAGGGATCGCTCCGAGGGAAACCATTAGCCATGACTCTGGGACTTTAATCCCCTCATCCCTGCCGTTTTGGCCTTCTTGCCTGACGGGAGATAAAACTTCTGCATTTCACTCAATCCATCGTGAACAAACTTCCAGAGCCTGAACACTTTCTTCACGAGAGAATACACTCAAGCCCCTTAAACATCCAAACACAACAATACACACAAAAAAGCCCATCCAGCACAGTTCTTTTCTGTTTTGTATCATACAATATTGAACATTTTGTTTCAGTATGATGTCAGGCAAGTGCCAGTGGGTCTGGTATTAGGATTTTAATAGTCATACTACAGTTCCTTTGAATTTTCTAAGTTAGTTTACAGTCTAGGACACTCAAAATCCATCAGATTGTACCTAAGTGTTTTAAAACCGGTCAAACGTCCTCCTTCGTTGATTGCTAGTTCTCATTTGTAGCTTCTAAAAGGAGAAGAGACAAAAGAGAGAACAGTCACGGTGTAGCAGGGAGGCAGAGACAGAGCAGTCTAATATTGAAGAAGTCCCGGGGGAGTCGTCACGGAGGAAGTAGGTGACATGATAAAGGGAGAGACGGCGAGGGAGAGAGGGAGACTCAGCAGGGACGTACAGGCAGGGAAAGATAAGCAAAGCCCCTCCAGCTATTGCCTCAACCCCACATGACCCCTAGCTGAAGCCACGGGCAGAGCAGAGGCGGCAAACAGCATTAAGCTCCACCAGGGAACACGGTGGGAGAAGAACAACCATGACTGCGAGGAGGTCGACCTCTGCGTCTGCTCATTGTCCATTTGATTAGCTGAGGTAGAGGACAGCCTCAGTGATGCAGATTACAAGTGCAAACCGTTTCTAAGATATTCAGATGAATCCTGCAGGCGCGTCTGCTCCATGACATTATTAATGATGTGGATGCAGGCGGAGACGCAACTCAGCATTCATCTGCAACAATTCTGTCTTCATGGAGTCAAATACCAAAGATTTTCGGAACTCCAATGTCATTCCAGTTCGGTCGCTTCTTATGGAAATGAGCCACTCGCTTGGATCAATCACCTTCTTCCAGTCCCGCTCCTGTGCACCCACAACTCATTCTCCTTGTGCACCAAGAGGACTACGACCACTGACTTCATTAGTCTTTGCTCTCTCTGCTACAGGGGCGGTTCCTTCAATGGAGTTTGTGAGTAAAACTATGGAAAAACTAGAAACTAATTTAACCAGACTTGTTGTCGAGGTGTAGGATGGGTCGAGGAGGAAGTCCTTCAAACAACCTGACCAGCAGAGTCCAGACAGATACGAGGTTTGGACCCTGGTCCTAGACAATCAGATACTTATTGCCTGAAGGCAACTGCATATCCTTGGAGCCGTTATTACTCACAGTAAAGGGATTGTAGATCATCTACATCGAGATCTGCTGATTCTACGTGGCTCGGTTTCTCCTTCTTTGCTAAGAACGACAGAGAGAGTGGAAGAAGAAAATAACACTTCCTCTGCTCCGTCTGACCCGTGGACGTTGTTTTATGGGCCGTAAACTGCTATTCTCACAGCTGTTGCTTCATCCCACACACTCGCGACTCATGCGCGAGGACCACCAGCCCCCCTCCCCGGTGTTTCCATGGCAACGCCAGCCCCCTCAGCTCCACGATGAGACACAATGCAGGGCTGAGTGTACCCTTCCCACCATTATATCTACCTTTAACCTTACTGGCTCCTTCAGCAAGACAACTGGCCGGTTAAGTCGACGTTAGTTGATGCGCAGGCTTGCCCAACACAGTGACAGACTACTCTGTAAGCTCACTATAATGGATTCAAGGACATCCTCGTGAAATCTTTTTAAAAGCCACTCCAGAGCTTCTTGAGATGCACTTAATGTTGTATCTCAGCCACTTGGACAGAAAATGTATGACTTGTTAGAAAAATCATCCTCGGCATGTTTGAGCAAGTCTTTGCAAGCCTGGGTGGCTACAAGAGGTACACAATAGATGCCAAGAGCTGCAGCCAGCCATCAGGCGTTGCTGCCGTCTGGAAGACTAAATCAACTGCTTTAATAGTCCTAGTGAGAGAACACAAGGGTTAGAAGATTTTGCAAATGAAGCCCAGTGTTCTTATTTTGATAGTTTCAGTCTCCAAATAGGACTGCGAGTTTATAGGGGTGTGCCTACCGATAGCAAGTGGTATGTTGGCGTCATTTACTTGTGTTCCAAGTAGGAATGAGAGGTAGTATTAGTCCTTACCCCCAATGAAGGAGTGAAGAACTTCAGGGTGCTGTTCTTGAGTGATGGAAATGAGTAAAACTGGGAAATCTTCTGCAGTCTCACCTACGGCCATGAATTATGTGTCATGACCAAAGAATGAGATTGTGTACATGAGCAGCTGAAATGGTTTCCTCAGGAGGGTGGCTGGCATCCCCCTTAGGGAGAAGCAGAGAGGTTCGGTCATCCCGAAGGACTCGGAGCAGAGTCGCTGCTACTCTGTACGGAAAGAAGCCAGTTGAGGTGGTTCGTCCACCTTCTTGGGGTGCCACCTGAGTGCCTCCCTCGGGAGGTGTGCAGAGACACATCCAGCTGTGGGGCAGCTGTGGGGCAGGCCGAAGACCAGGCGGAGGGGTTCCACCTCCATGCTGGCCTGAGAACACCCTGGAAATCCCCAGGGCAAGAAGAGGGGATGTGGGGTCCCCTGCTGGAACTGCTACCTCCACAACTTGTCCCAAAGTGACTTTGCTTGCATTTTACTTAGCTTTGCCTCACAAGCTAACATTTCACGTTACACTGTCATTCACAGGGTTTGCTTGTGCGAGGATTTCACTCAGATTCACTCATAAAAATAACTGTGTGAGAAGTGTTTGCTTCTGGTCCAACTGAGGACAAGAGGGAGGTTTTTTCCACAGGTTCTTAATGAGTAGCTTTGGCAGGTTCCTTTGCTATTGTTTGAGGATCTCCAGAGTTTAAGAGTTGTCAGCTGAGAACAGACGAGAGGCCTGATATTACTGCCCTCTACTTTCTATCCAACACAGGAGATTAACGTTGATGAGAAAAGACTTTAATCTTCTCAGGGATGTTTTGCAGAGAAAAGTCCATCGGACAATGAATCAAAGACTGACCTTCCCACATCATATCCTCAAACATTCAGTGTGGCAACCAGAGGTATGGAGGTAACCAAGTGCAGTAGTTTCAGAGTTCAACACATACGAGTGTTTGCATTTGTTTGCTAGACAAAACACCCTTGGAACGTGTATACAAAGCAGGCGCTGCTTTTCAGGAGCAATAAACATATGCTTGGTGTCAAAGTAGTGCATTCATGCACGCAGAGCAACAAAGACAACCAAAGGACAACAGAACAAAGAGAAAATACAAGGAAGTGTCAAGGTGTTAAACTGACCTTGACCATGAAGTTGCCATCATCTTCTTGAGTCACCATGACAACCGAGTCATGCAGCTTTTCATCAAAGTGAACATGTGATGGGGCGCTGGCGGCAGCAGGTTTCTCTGAGAAGCGCACACCTCCTGCCTTCGCACCACCTGAGAGGGAGGAAGACAGATTAATCCTAGAGACGGGTCCAACCCTCCCCCTGGCTTGTGGCTAATTAACGAGTTGGCGTCAGACCTGGCATTCTTGCTTGGACCGCTCTAAGGATCGCCAGAATCAGCTGTAGGGCTGGGCCAAAAAAAGGGTCTCTAAACAGAATAAATGTAGACTGATGATGACGGTGGACTTTGTGGTCACGTTTTCTCAACGTAGACAACCGGTAGGTGGTAGAGGGTCCAGTCTGCCTAGCCAATGCACCGGCCCATTCTCACCTGTGGCGTGAGCGTGTTTGTTTGACCTGGGTTTATTATGCTGTTTTATACTATTTTCTGCTGTATTAACATCAACAAAAACCCTGAAAAAGAACAGAATTTTGAGGCCTGAGAGACCAAGCGATGCTGAGTGGGAGGGGCCCCATTTCTGGCTTGTGATGGTCAAATGTAGATGCTAACAGGGAGCGAGAGTGAGGAGAAGGGAGCGACAACCAGAGACATAAAATAACAACTCCAAAGATGGTTTCTTCAAATATGCATCTTCTGCTTCAGGCTTCATCGTGCATCTGTGAGCGATCAAACTTATCTAATCTTTTCCGTGCTATCACATTACAGAGTCCTCTGTGCCAGTCTCCATGGGACCGCTGTGTCGAATAAAGCTTACAAGGTAAGCTTTTGATTTCCCTTCAGGGTTCTACGCTCTCTTATTACACCGAGACACACTGGATATTTATTGTTCTCTTATCCCCAGCGTGAGAAAATGGAAACTGGCTTGCCAAGTGAAACCTCCTCTAAAAAAAAAAAACCTAAAAAAACCCAGCATACTTCTGAGTCAACAACCCATTTCTGCTCAGAGAGCTTGGAATCTAATTAAAGAGCATCATTTTCCCAGAAAATGCACAGAAGTGCAACAGCGAGCAAGAGATAATCTTTTTCTGGTATATTTGAGAAACCTTAGCAATGTTTATTTTGTCTTCTATTCATAGGAGATTGTTCTCTACTTGGAGAGCCACTGGGATTTTTAAATTCATCATCACGCATCCAAGTCATTTATTCCCACAACTGGAGAACAGCTGCTGCAGCGAGCGAGCGCGTGCTGACATCCAACATTCTCCGTGGATTCGGAAGAAAAAACTCTGAGTTCTGGGACAATCGAACAGTTACAATGACGTAAAATCGGTTCACTCTCGGGTGATGGATGTAGAACGACCTGACGACAGAAAGTATATCAGGAGATCAACTGGCCAACAAAGAGTAACGCTAGCAGGGCAAACTAAAGAGACAAAAGACAGATTTACCTGCTACATCTACTGAAGTCAGTGAGTGCTGGTGTGACTCTGAGGTGAAGGAACCGGCCGTTCAACTACAGCAACTTATTTACAGGTTTTGTGACACCTGACTGGCCATTTTGCATCCGTCGCCGATGAGTCCTCTGTTCTCGTGCTGGGATGAGGGACAGCGGGCAGAGGGCTACAGCGTGAAGAAGGCAATTGTGCCGCGACATGAACTGTCCATAAGAACATGAACCGTCTGAATGAAGTGTTTTGCCAGGGGCGCGTCTTGGACGAGGCCCTACCTTCACACCTGCTCTACATCCCTGCCTTTACTGGTGATAAACTGCGAAGCATCAAGCAGCTCCAGGGATGACCACACTTAAGTTCCTCATCACATCAAATAATGGCACCTGAGATTCCACGTCCCGGCTGTAAGCCTCACGAAGCCTAGAAGAAGAAGCAAAGGGCTCCATGACGGCATAATTACAGTCACTTGGCACACACAAAGTTCCATGATAGCAGGTGTGCACACTGGAAGGTCAAAGGGTGGCGTATCAGCAGTGGGAGTCAATAGGAGACATTACAACAGCCGGTGACTCTGTTCTCTACTCGTAGCTCACTAAAGGAACAGTTCCTTCACGGAATTATAAGTGCATATGTGGACAGATGGCTGAGACGCGTGCGTTGGTAGGCCAAGAACATACTGCTCAGCGACTGAGACGACTTCTCCCTCAAGATCTTCTAGCGCAGTGAAGCATATTTCCGCTCTCTGATGTTCATATAAAGAAGCCGAGCCGTTCTTTTGCTGTAAGAACAGACGCGTTTAACCTACAGAGCGCCGCAGGGAGGAGGAGCTTTTCTAGTCTAAGAGGAAGTTAACATCTAACTGAAAACTGCTGGAGTTGTTCCATAGGATCATACATCAGAAACATGCATCCATTGTGATTCCATTTTCATGCTTTATCTCTGCCCCTACTTTCCTGCCTCACAGATGGTCAAAGATGTATTCATCTGACAAGCTTGCTGAGACGAACCATCTCTTCTCAAGCCTGTTGTGATTAACAACCAACGAGCGCCAACGTCAGACAAAAGACCGGGGAGATTTCCTGCTATAAGCGTTTAGCCGTAGTTTGTTGTTGGCGCTCCAGCACAGCAGCAGAGCAGCGGCTGAGCTCAGGGCCAAACCTCTGTGTCAGGCTTGTTATCACAATACTGTGACCTTTGGCCTTTTAGATGGGTGAAATAATCCCACAGGAACCGAGCGCACGGACAAACACTTCAGTAGTAGAGGATACACACAACTGCACGGATGCACGTGCACACAAACTAACATGCACATGCATGTCCTACTGAACTGGCTTATTTCAGATTAATCTCCATCTACTTCTGTCCCCCCACTAATCTGTCTGACACAATATCTGCTTCTACTGTGCTGACGATTACAGATTTCTGGTGTCCAAGGAAAACAGCCTTGGCAGGCGTTTGGGCAGCAGTTATGCAGATGTGCCAAGTGGCCGGGAACACGTTCCACAGGAACACGTTCCACAGGAACGAACGGGAATACACTGGAAATTCTGGGGGAACTTCACAATGGCTGTATTTACCATGTCCTCCAGAGACATAAATATATCTGACATATTTGGTATCCTCACATGCTAACAGGTGAACACTTCTCAAACTAGCATGATGAAGAGCACGTTATACTAACATGCCGAATCACATGGTGAACTAGCGTGCTAAATCTGACATAAAACTAGCATGCTACAGCTACAACAAACTAGCATGCTGAATCACACAATAAACAATCAATGTTACATCAAACACAAAATAGGATACTGGACTCAAGAGAAAATCAGCAAGTTAAATTGATCACAAAACTAGCATGCTACATCACATGATAAATTAGCATGCTAT